>NC_140181.1:58323710-58341210 GCF_963971535.1 Notolepis coatsorum
TATTCAGACCAGTGGTTCTCAAAGTGAATGTCCTTGAAAGTTAACACAAAGAGAGAATGTATAAGAATGATTATTCTGATCATAGGTTTCACTCTCTCCTCTGTTATCTCCCCACCTACAGTATAGATATTGTGGACTAGACCATAACAACGCATATCTTTCAGGTCGGGGGTCAACATCTCCATAGTCTATTATTACATATCAGTTTGTGGGTTCTTGACATGAAAAACCTTGAGTCCCACTGACTGTAGTGACCCCCCTCGACGTCCCGACAGCTTTTAAACCCCTCCCATGCACACAAGCGCACGTCGAGTGGAGTCAACCTCAAATGAAAATGATGGAGTTAAGAGCAAAGTTGCTGTCTTCACCGGAAGCTTCCTGTGCAGTTCACTGGCTAGAGATACAGAGGAGCCCTGGAGCAAGCCTGTTTACGCACATGTCTGTGTGGAGCGTGGCTGTGTGTGTGTGTATGTGTATGTGTGTGTGTGTGTGTGTGTGTGTGTGTGTGTGTGTGTGTGTGTGTGTGTGTGTGTGTGTGTGTGTGTGTGTGTGTGTGTGTGTGTGTGTGTGTGTGTGTGTGTGTGTGTGTGTGTGTGCGTGTGTGCGTGCGTGCGTTGCCGTGCGTGTGTGTGTGTGTGTGTGTACACACTAATGAATGTTTACATCGAGCGCTGTCAGGCCGAGTGGGCGTTCACTTGAGACCTAGTGTGCATTCCTTTCCTGTTAAGTGTTACCAGTTCTCCCTTTGCTTTTTTTGCTTTTTTCTTCTCTTTTTTTTTTTTTTTGTTGTTGCTCATGGTAATTATGGTCGGTTCTCTTTCTCATCTCTGCAAACTACCCAGCAGCCATGGCTGTCTGCACATAAATCCAATAAGAGGATGACGCCAGGATAGAATGGTTGTTCTGTTTGTTCTGTTGTTGTGCCGCACATTTCCTGTACATTGTTAAAGGCCCAGTTAGCGATCCAAACGTAAACAAATGAGTAGCCCTACCACCAAGAAAAACAAACAAAACAGGAACGGAGACGTTTTTTCATTCTGTAGTCGACTGACTGAGATCTAGATACAAGGACTAACACTAGACGACATGTTTTCATTCTCTAATTGACTGAGTGAGCTCTGGATACAAGGACTAACACTAGACGACATGTTTTCATTCTCTAATTGACTGAGTGAGCTCTGGATACAAGGACTAACACTAGACGACATGTTTTCATTCTCTAGTTGACTGAGCTCTAGATACAAGGACTAACACTAGATGACATGTTTTCATTCTCTAGTTGACTGACTGAGCTCTAGATACAAGGACTAACACTATACAACATGTTTTCATTCTCTAGTCTAGTGGACTGACTGAGCTCTGGATACAAGGACTACATTTATATTTACATTTAGTCATTTAGCTCACGCTTTTATCCAAAGCGACTTACAAGTTCTGTATGACAAGTCATCAGGAAGGGCAGCGTGATTGCGAAACCTAGCCGCATTTCTCGGAGACGCTCTCTGATTGGCACTGACTGACGCTCTCTGATTGGCCACTGACGCGCTTGCCCAATCGTGTGACGAGCTGTGTCTTTGCCCATTTCCACGTCAAACAGCCTGCAAACTACCTGGCGTTCTATCGCCATGCTCTAAGACAAACTCTAACCTTAACCAACTTCGAAAGAGTGCCTAAGCTTAACCGTCGAAAGAACTTGCCGTCACGCTCTAAGACAAATTCTAACCTTAACCAACTTCGAACGAGTGCCTAAGCTTAACCGGTGTAGAAACAGGCGTCGGCCAATCAGAGAGCGTCTCCGAGAAATGCGGCTAGGTTTCGCGGAAGGGCACAACTCTATCAGCTGAGTAACAATGTTCATCAAAGTGTTGAGTGCTACAGTGTAGGTTCGTTTATTAGGACAAGTGCATGACAGTAAGGTTAGTTAGGGTTAGATTAAAAAAATAAAAAAATAATGATTTTAATTAATGGTTGAAGAAGTGAGTCTTTAGTTGACCGCGAAAGATTGGACAGGTCTCGGTTGTCCTAACTTGGGTGGGTAGTTCATTCCACCATTGTAGGGCAAGGACAAAGACAGGTTATCCTTGATGACCCTCCCGGAGCTCGGATAGGAGTGGGTCTGAGACGGACTAACACTAGACAACATGTTTTCATGCTCTAATTGATTGACTGAGCTCTAGATACAAGGAATAACAGGGTGAACCCATAGCCCCTTGTTATGCCCTGATGAAGACCAGCTGGTTGAAACATGCTTTTTAAAATTATGCAGCCGTGCCACAATAAAGGCGTTTTAATTTATCTTTCTTCCTGTAATACCTTTTTGAGTGCCTGGGTGTTGACAGAATCCGGCTATAGGGCGACAATAATGTGGTCAAGAGGCATGGTATCTATCTTTGGTGTGGTTTATTTATTCACATGGCAGAGCAGCAGTTCTATAGTTCTCCTCTCACTGAGAGGCTGGGGGAAAGAGAAAGAATGGGAGGAGACATCTCTATTTATACTCGCCACCTGGTGGTGTTCCTGAGTGGCTCCGCCTAGAGCGCCCTCTAGTGGAACCAGTTATAATATGCAGTTAGACAGTTACTAGTGGAAACAGTTATATATGCAGTTAGACAGTTACTAACAATCCTACACAGAACCTCTGACTTCAACACTGGGATCCCGTCTTGTTCCAGATCTATGTTCTGATTCACAATGGGTTAAGAAAACTTAAGACAACAGAAATCAGATAAAATCTTCAATAATGTATGGGAATATCAATGTACCCCTTACTATGGTAAAAGAAAACATGGATTGGACCTTTAAGGAATCTACTACATGACTATTTGATTGAGACATAATACTCTTTCAAATGTCTTTTATGAACTTTTGAAATGTTACATATATATCCAAACTCATTCACTCTCAATAGCTGTCGAACTAAATGGATGTGTGCAAAAGGAAAAACTGTGTAGAGCTCTAGCTGGGACGTGCTACAAGATTAAGTGCAAAATAAATCACCATCGTTTTCTTTGACGAAGTGCCCTTTTAACTAACTGTACTGTACCTCTGAAAAGGAATGCTGGTGTTGCTTTGAAGTCGTGTATGACAAAGCAGGAATATCATCATGTTCATTCATGTACTCTTTGGCTGCGCAGCTTTCTATTAATTGAGTAATGAATGCCAACAGAGAACCACTCACTTTGCCTCTGGCCCTCGGCGGAAGAATAAAGAGTCATAATTAAAAGTTTCACAGAGCCACCATTGCAACAAAGAATTGGTATAAAACACAATCGCTACAGGGATACAGTTGAAAATAGAGGCGTATGTAAATATTTACATGCTATGAGATTGATAGCCATACGTAAGATGCATTAACCCTCTGAGACCCTCTGGGGGGGGGGGGGGGGGGGGGGGGGGCACATAGAAGTGTTATACACCATCGGAAAGCTGGAAAGGAAATGAATTTAAGATGCAGTTTAGCACTGTGTAATAAACGTTGTTTTGATTTTGATTTGATTGAAAATGACGTTGAATGTACATTTAGAGTGTATAAGGGCCATTGGGAAACACATGATGGCCATTCCCAAACTGAGTTATGTGTAGACCTAATAAATTATGTGTAGGCCTAATATATTATGTGTAGGCCTAATAGATTACATGTGGACCTAAGAGATTATGTGTAGGCCTAATAGATTACGTGTAAACTAAAGCCAATAGATTACGTGTAGACCTAATAGATTATGTGTAGACCTAATAGATTACATGTAGGCCTAATAGATTATATGTAGGCCTAATAGATTACGTGTAGGCCTAATATATTATGTGTAGGCCTAATAGATTACGTGTAGGCCTAATAGATTATGTTTAGGCCCAATAGTTTATGTATAGATGATACCATTAGTTATACCACTGTAGTGACCCCCTCAACGTCCCTCCAGCTTTTAAACCCCTCCCATGCACACAAGCGCACGTCGAGTGGAGTCGACCTCAAATGAAAATGATGGAGAGCAAAGCTGCTGTCTTCACCGGAAGCTTCCTGTGCAGTTCATTGGCTAGAGATACAGAGGAGCCCTGGAGCCTGTTTATGTCTGTGTGGAGCGTGTGTGTGTGTGTGTGTGTGTGTGTGTGTGTGTGTGTGTGTGTGTGTGTGTGTGTGTGTGTGTGTGTGTGTGTGTGTGTGTGTGTGTGTGTGTGTGTGTGTGTGTGTGTGTGTGTGTGTGTGTGTGTGTGTGTGTGTGTGTGTGTGTGTGTGTGTGTGTGTCTGTGTGTGAGATGGACAAGACTCAACACACAGACTGAAGTCTCTAATGAACTTATCACAGACCCCTGTGTGGTTGTGAAGGCCTCCAAGAGACTGTCAAGCGGCACAGAGACTCTGCAAGGAGGGTTCTGCTTAGCATGAAGCAGTCTGAGATCAGGCAGCACTGGTGTGGACTCAGATTACAGGGAAAGCTAGCTTGTTTGGAGTTTGCTGACCACTCAGTCTCACACTCGAGGGCTAGATCCACAAAGAATGGATTGCACAGTGCGAATTGCACCCTCACTTACAATTCATTATTAATTGAAAATGGGGGACCCTGATGTAAACAAGATGAAAGTATTTCTCTGGTCTGCATCCCCTTAACAATTGTGTGTATTGAGCCGTACTATATTGTACCCATTCTGCAATCTGTTAATAAAATTTACCGTGCAAGTGATTGATTGAATGACATTTTTATTAACAGATTGCAGAATGGGTACAGCGGTGGCCTAATGGTTAGAGAAGCGGGTTTGTGACCGGAAGGTCGCTGGTTCGATCCCCCGGACCGGCAGGAAAAGGTGTTGGCCGACTGTGAGCAACTCACCCGTAGTTTACAGTAATAATGCTCAAAAAGCGTCCCTCAAATGACCTCCTCCTTGCTGCAGACTCCGGACACATCAGCCTCCTCATCCTTCTCGACCTATCCGCGGCATCTGACTCAGTCCTCCTCAAATGCCTCTCTGACAACCTTGGCATCACCGGTACAGCTCTGTCTTGGTTTCACTCATATCTCGCAAATAGATCTCAGTTTGTCAGCATCAGCGGCTCATCCTCCCCCCGGCCCCAGTCAACCACGGTGTCCCCCAAGGCTCCGTGCTGGGTCCCCTACTATTCACCATTTACATGCTCCCCCTCGGTCAGATCATACGTCACTACGGACTCAACTTTCACTGTTATGCTGATGATACTCAGCTCTATCTCAGCACCTCACCATCCTCCCAGCTCCCCCCACATTCTTTAGTCAACTGCCTCCACGCCATAAAAACCTGGATGTCAACCAAACTGCTCAAACTCAACAGCAAAAAGACAGAGCTCATGGTTGTGGCCCCCAAGGCACTGCTCCGGAAGGTTGGAGATCCCCATCTCCCCGTCTCTCGAAGTCCGTAACCTCGACCTCGTAACCTCGTAAGTCTCGACTCCACACTTTCATTTCACTCCCACATCAAATCCGTTACCAAGTCTGCCTTCTACCACCTCAAAAACATCTCCCGTCTCCGACCCTCACTCTCAGATTCTGTAGCTGAGACCCTGATCCACTCATTCATCACCTCCTGGTTGGACTACTGCAACGGAGTCCTGTTCGGGGTACCCAGCAAAGCGGCCCTCATTCATCAACGTGACGTAGAAAATGTTCTATTTCCATACTTAAGCACAGAATTTAGAATGTGTGCACGCACAAAAAAAACGGGATTCATCACACGTACGTACACAGGTCCTACGCACACCTGTCATGATAAATATCACCTTGGTCCTACGCCGAGGCTCGTGCACACTTTCACGTATTTGCATACCAGAACCGCCCCGATTAACCATATACGGTAATGGAACACCCCCATGAAATGTGGAAAAGTGGACTAACCCAAGCGAACTCTGAGAGACTTCACTGAGAGCGAGATTGATCACCGAGGTCCAACCGAACTTGAACGTATAATCTTCGGTGCGCCGGGAGCCAAGGATGTTGACTGACCCAGTCCTGCTACAGAACCAGCACATTGACAGAAATAAATGACAAGAGATGACCCGACATTAAGCACTGTAATGACTGAAATTAAATCAATTTCAGCACGCCAACTCTGCGCTCTACAATGCCTATTGTGTGCGCTCGTCATGAGCCCGTGGTTCTGATCAGAGTCATTATGGCTTCAGTGGATAACCCTGATCTACATTGTGATGTTTTAGATACCCCAGTAATAACATTACAATTGAATTAAATACAATTAGGCCTGAACGAGACTCCGGCCACCGGCACATTATCAGCCAAAATGTGCGTTTATTGATGGAGCAAAGAGATTGTTCACAGAGGCGCTGCCGAACCAAGATATAATATGATGTGTATAATATAATGTGTGTAGAGGCATATGATACAATCTATTTTGTTGTTGGTATTAGGTAGCCTATGAATGACATATAATAGCAGCCAGCCTACATTATGCAACAGTAACTTGCGCATATATAACACACAGCCCTGCGAAGCCTGCATACAGTAAACTAACTTGATCATTAATCTAGCTGTTGTATCTTTACGCTTATGAAAACATTAAATAATATGTATAGGCTATAGGCCGCCTATATTCTCAAATGGCTTAATGGCTATCCGAGTCCTCGATATCCTCGCGGACGGACCAGTATTTATATGATCATATCATATTCATATTCATATCATAGTTTACTCTATCAGCCTACCAGCATGTAATACGTTCTTTGTTAGAACTCAACTCGTTATTATTTTGCGCATAGATTGCAGAAATACGGGAACGTTTTGATTTAGGCTTTGACATTGTAAAACTAAATAAGTGAAATTCTGTAATATCACCAACACGATATATGCTCTGTGTCCAGAGCATGTATGCTTTTCATTCATAAGACACATTTATTGCAAGGGTTTTGTATACACATACACTCAACAAATAACCTCTGTCTGTTCTCGTTGCAATGCGTTTTTATATCGTGGGTGTTCATATGACTTGTATTCTGCTTACAGGGGTTCCACTTATTACGTTTAACAATGGCAAAGCCTTTTAAATATAATCAAAACGTTCCCGTATTTCTGCAATATATGCGCAAAATAATAACGAGTTGAGTTACGCAGAGCACAGTCAGTGCTTATTTCCGCGTTGTGAAAATATTCTACCACCGGCGCCACCTACGCATGGTCCGACCTGTGCTTAAATATACGCACAAAGTCAAGCACAAGTTCAAATAGATAAATCCCACACTTTGCTTAGGAATGGTCGTACGCACGGCTTAAGCATATATCTGTGCGTACGTCAGGTTGATACATGAGGGCCGGACTGACTCCAGTATCAGTATGTACAGAACTCAGCTGCCAGGGTTCTCACTCACACCAAGCCCTGGCAGCACATCACCCCCACCCTCATCCACCTCCACTGGCTCCCAGTCAAGTTCTGTATATCTTTCAAACTCCTGCTCCTCACCTACAAGTCCCTCCATGCCCTTGCCACCCGATACCTGTCTGATCTCCTCCACCAGCACACTCCATCCCGGAACCTACGATCCTCCGATCTGGGTCTCCTCTCTATCCCTCGCACCAGGTTACAGACTTTCGGTGACAGAGCCTTCAGCGTGGCGTCCCCTACCCTCTGGAACTCTCTCCCCCCTGAAATCCGCAACGCCCCAACCCTGGACACTTTCAAAACTGCTCTCAAAACACACCTCTTCAACAAGGCTTTTCCCCATTAGTTAGTTTAGATTCGATTAGGTTCATTATCCCTTACCTGCCCTCATCCTCCCCTTTTCCCCTACTGCCCCATTTCCCTAGCCCTCTTGATTGTAAAGCGAACTTGGTTTTCATGAAAGGCGCTATAGAACTTGTATTTATTATTATTATGCCAAATATTCACTCTGTAGTCTGTACATCATCAAAAACCTATTGGCAGGGGTGTAGTAGGGGTGGGGGCGACGCTCCCCCCACCTCTTTGTATTTTCAAATGATAAACCAAATGTAGGCACTGTCTACACTAATCAGTCAGTAGGTGTGCTCCCCCACTTCCATAAATAGCATTACAACACTGCCCAGGCACGTTGGAACTTTAAATCGGTAGGGGGTGCGGCCTTTGAGCCACCGCCGGGGGGTCGCCAGATGATAATTTTTTTTTTATACATTTTTATTTTTTTTTGCAGTCAGGCCACTGAACTTAGAAGCAGGCCAGGCCAGTGTTTCTAGTTGCACCAGCGCAATAGTTAGATAACCTAGGTGGGGAACAACCAGGAGATCACTGCAACTCACACAAGTTGGATAACTATCTCTCTCTCTCTCTCTCTCTCTCTCTCTCTTGCTCTCACACACACACAAAGGGAGCCGCATGTGATTGGTGGAGGCGGGACACTGCTAATCATTGACACATGCTAGCCTGTAATAATCCCCCCCAGAAAAATCTACTTTGAATTTGATATATTGCAAATATATGCCATCACACACACTGGCATTTAAAGGGTTAGAATTATGAAATGAATATGTGGTGTTATGATCAGGGCTGAAGTTGAATAAAATATTGTATTTATCAATTACAAAAAAACTGAAAATCCATAAAAATCTGTGTTGTTGCTAATCATACATATGCTAGCCTGTTTTTTAACAATCATTTGTGATGCCATCACAAACACTGGCATTTAAAGGGTACAAATGGAAATGAAGTCTTTGTAACAAAACAAATCCTGGTGGGGGAACCCCTGCTTAAAAAGTGGCCTGACTGGGGCTATATTTTAATAATAATAATAATAATAATAATACATCTATTTTATATAGCGCTTTTCCAGGTGCTCAAAGACGCTTCACATGGGCAGGAGAGACAAACTATGGCAAAACAAAAAAACAGAACAAAACAGAACAAAAATAATACATGACAAAATAAAATAAAACCGACAGAATTAGAGGTCAAAAGCAAGATTGAAAAGGTGGGTTTTGAGGGCTGATTTAAAAGATGTCAGGGTGTTTGCATCACGGATATGGCTGGGGAGGGCATTCCAGAGGGAGGGGGCAGCAGCAGCAAAGGCCCTGTCGCCCCAGGTCCGGAGCTTGGTCGTGGGAGGTGTTAGGAGGTTGGCATCTGCAGACCTAAGGCGACGGGTGGGCGTGTGACGGTGGAGGAGGTCGGACAGGTAGGGAGGGGCAAGGTTGTTGAGGGCTTTAAATGTGATGAGTAGTATTTTAAAATGTATCCTGTATTTGATTGGAAGCCAGTGGAGGTCGTGGAGGACAGGGGTGATGTGATCAGAGCGACGGGTGGAGGTGAGCATGCGGGCAGCAGAGTTTTGGACATATTGGAGTTTATTGAGAATAGTGTTTGGTGAGCCGTAGAGGATGCTGTTGCAGTAATCTAGTCTTGATGATATGAATGCATGAACCAGTGTTTCAGCAGCGGAGAGTGATAGGGAGGGGCGAAGACGAGCAATGTTCCGGAGGTGATAGAAGGCAGATTTGGTTATGTGGTTCACATGGGGGAGGAAAGAAAGGGTGGAGTCCAGGATGATGCCAAGGTTACGGACGTGAGTGGAGGGGGTGACAATGGTACCATCAATATTTAGGGTGAAATCCTGGGTGTGGCTGGTGAGGGATTTTGGACCGATAATGATGATTTCTGATTTATTGCAGTTTAATTTGAGAAAGTTATTTTGCATCCATGTTTTGATGTCTGTGTAGGCACTATATTTCCTGGCCTGAATGATTTCCCCAGTCCGGCCCTGGTTAAAAGCCTCCAATGCTTATTAGTGTGTGTGCGTTTGAACGTTTGCATGTTTCAACCATACATTTCCATTTATAAAAAAAAAAAAAAAAAAAAATGAATATTATATATATATTTTTTTACCTCCTATAATAGTGGGGGTCGCGGCTATCTGACACCGTTTTTTTTGGGTCGCGGCCTGAAAAGTTTGGGAACCCCTGGTCTAGCCTGTACCCCCCAGCCATGTTGCTGGCCCCGTCAAAACAGTATCCTATTAGCCTCTCCATGGGCAGGTCGAGGCGTAAAAGTCTTTTATACACAAAAACAGCGTCTCGGCTGTTGTGTCTGGGGCATTGTAAAAACCCCAAAAGAAGTTCTGAGCTTCCAAGTTGTCATCGGCGAACTGTATATTACACGAGAATTGTTCTTTTCCAGTGAGTGACATCAGTGGTTCCGTCAGCGCTCAAGCCAAAGAATGGGCTTTTGGATGCTTTGCCTCTAATTTGTCGCTGACTATCATGGGCAAACAGCTGTAAGATTTCGTTTTGGATGTTGTTGGACATCCAGTTGTCTCTCTTTTGGAGCCAATTCTTCAACTCGGGATCAGACTCGGTGCGCACTCTTTCCATCATGAGCTGCCATAACACCCCATCCCTATTTGCATCATCCCTCAGTGGAAGCCCCTGGCGCCCGAGGGGGGGTATAGGGGAACAGACTCAGTTAACTCTTCAATACCTGATGCTGAGGCTGAACCTGTCGTCTCTGTCTCTCTCTGACGTTTATCATTTAGTGGGACTGTCACTGGGACCGGCGGGACGTTTAGAAAATAAATCTGATATTTTTCTTTTCTGCGAGTGAGACATTCTGTGCTAGCAAAGTCTGACTACTAGCTAAAATCGACTGACTGCGCAAGCACTGTATCACAGTAGCTCAGTGGTTCGTTGCGCGTGGGAAGGGCGGGAGACGGGAGGTGAATACAATTAGTTGTTTCACCTGTCATTCAATCAGTCTGTGACAGTCTGGCATCACTCGAAAATCTACTCTGCTGCAATCTTGTCGGTTTTACACGTATGATTGTGTACGTACAGTAGTGTAATGAATGAATGAAAACTTGGTAGCACTTTATAATAACACCCTGTTATAATACATTTATAAGGTATTTGTAGATAATGAACTAATCATGAACAAACCATTTATATACATTCATAAATGATTATTAAATCATTTATAACTATATTTGTATACCATTTACAAAGTATTTATAACGCATTAGTGGATAATGAACTAATAATGAACAAACCATTTATATACATTCATAAATTATTATTAAATCATTTATAACTATATTTGTATAACATTTACAGATTAGTTCTACATTATTTATAACTCATTATCAACATTGTTTGTACTTGATTTGTTCATCATTAAATAATGTTGTTTAATGTGTAGTAACACATTTGTAGATGCTTTGAAAAATGGATATGAAAAAACGACTATAGTGTATCTCCATTTATTTTTCATGTTCAACAAATGATTTGTTAAGACATTGATAAAACATCTATAAATCATTTGCAGATGCTATCGTGGGGGCCAATCTAAAGTGAAGCCTATTCATCATTAACAAGTGTCTAATACAGTTAATTATTTGTTTACTTTTTCATCACATGTTACAAATGTTGTAGGCAGCTTTTGGATACACCCTTCTTTGTGACATCAAACAGTGACAGAATTAGGACTAAAGATAAATGCAATTTTATTAACATATAAAATACATGTGCATGACATATAGTGTAACACGGCGGGGGCACTAGGACCCAGGAGTACCCTGGCCAGGAAGAGTATCTAGAGAGGAAGTCTCACGCGAGCGAGACTTGACGTCACGTGTGTTGCCGTCTGTTTGAATGGAAGCACAAGTTATCTGTGCTGCGTCTATACTTTCGCTTTTAATAAGGTATGAGCAGGTTAAACACCTTTTTTTGTTGGTAAATCTATTCCATCATTTCCGACCTACAAACAACTCTTATATGTTGTGTAGATGTTCGTGTAGATGTGGTGGCCGCTAACGTTACATTTGTTCCTAATGTGTGCTCAGTGCTCAGTATGTATGTGATGACGACACGACACACAAGAGTAATAATTATTTGTGTCGTGTCATCATCACTGAGCACACAGTACGGCTCAACACACACAATATTAAAATGGTGAAGTGCTTTGAGCAGGATAAACTTATAATATACAGTGTTATATACAGTATACAGTATATAATATACAATAACTGAGGGGGGGTGCTGCAGCACCCCCCGCACCCCCCCCTCCAACGTGCCTGACACTGCCTATAGGACTGCTTACTTGAGTCTCTTGATTCACTCTGGATCAAGAACAAACTTCCTTAGACATGCTGTTCTTTATAGTATATAGCGGAGTCTCCTGATTCCCTCTGGATCAAGAACAAACTTCCTTAGACATGCTGTTGTTTATAGTATATAGCGGAGTCTCTTGATTCCCTCTGGATCAAGAACAAACTTCCTTAGACATGCTGTTGTTTATAGTGTATAGAGGGGTCTCCTGATTCCCTCTGGATCAAGAACAAACGTCCTTAGACATATTACACTATAACAGTATTACACTATTACTATTATAAATAACCTTCTCTCCTGTGTCTCCTCTACTGTCTCCCTCTCAGCCCCCCTACTGTCTCAATAACAAACCTTCTCCTGTCTCCACTACTGTTTTCATCTCAGCCTTCCTACTGTGTCAATAAAGAACCTTCTCTCCTGTGTCTCTCCTACACTGTCTCCCTCTCAGCCTTCCTACTGTCTCAATAAAGAACCTTCTCTCCTGTGTCTCTCCTACGCTGTCTCCCTCTAGCCTTTCTACTGTGTCAATAAAGAACCTTCTCTTCTGTGTCAATAAAGAACCTTCTCTCCTGTGTCTCACTCTCAGCATGTTTTGCATGTGCATGTGTGATACAAGTAATATTGTATATGTATTTATTTAACGGAATAGTAAAATAAGGTTTTAGTTTCTAAAATGTTTTTTCTTCTAAATAAGACAAGTTTGCTTAATATTATATATAATATATTATATTATTGTTGACACAATAAACCACTTGCCCAATAATGATAATGTACTGAACTGTCCTTAGGCACTCACGAGGAGCCAAATTGTGTATTGGCAGCAACACCACTACACTAGAACACAAGGAAGTGGGTCATTTAATTTGGACAAACAACTTTATTTCTGGTAATGCATCTATACACTGTACATTCAGTCACTGTAGTATATAAGCATAGCTATTTTCAAACAGAATCTCATAAAGTCCTTTACTTTACAATATAGTCCGTGTCGTGAGAGGAGGAGGGGAAGAGAAGGGTGTGATGATGAAAGAGGGAGGTGGAGCACAAGTGTGAACAGATGAGGGGAGGAGGAGGAAGAGGAGGAGGAAGAGGGGCTAGATAAATAAGCCAAGCTTTTTGTCTTCTTCTTCTCATACTGTAATAATGCGGCATTAATAAACGGGAAAGCATACATTTTTTACCTTTTACATAAAAATATTTCTAGTATTGTAAAGTTTATATAGTATTAGCAGCAGCATAGGGCTAAAAAAGATACATGAGGATGGGGGGCAAGGGGGATATGGGGGGGGGGGCCCTGCGAGGTGGCGTAGTCTTGTGCGACCCATTTCATACCCAAATGGACCTGCTATTTGATATTGAATATAACTGTTAAAAATATATATGAACTGGTGAAAAAAGTCATTCAATATAAAGATTCTACAGTAAAAAAAAAGGAAAGAAAACATGAAAATAATTGGATTAATGTCATTTTTATGTAGGGAGTATTTTTCTCTAACGCACTGCAATAATTGTTTTTGAAACATTCTCACTGACAACACGAACCCAAAAAAAAAGACAGCTATCGTAAGAAAACAATTCTTTTTGAAAAAGGAAACACCATGTACATATATAACAGTATTGTAAATGAAAAAAAATATATTTACATTTGTAAATTCTTATTCAAATCTTCACACTGGCTAGTTATTTTTGTCTACTAGTATGTACTGTTATTGCTGCTTTATTGTCCATTATTTAGCAAAATTCTTCTTCTTTAGAAAATAATGTTGTCAAACCGCTTTTTCTTACGCGGGAGAGGAAAGAGCCAATGTCGTCGTTTTCTCCCTTTTTTTGTAGAAAACCATGAATAAAGTAAACTACTACATAGGCTATCAATTAATTTGAGTGTAAAAACAACTAGAAAATTTACCAATTTTACATCTGCTGAAATCACACTCAGTGTAAGTCTCTTGATAGCGTTGCCCTTAGTAATGTTGGTTAAGACACGGGCTTTGACATAATGTCCTCTTCATATCCTTGACATGTCTGTCTTTACTCTTTAGACAGGTCAAACCAAATCTACAAACCAAGAATATCTTTTTGTATTATATAGCAATAGTACATGTGGCCTCTGAAGAGTTGATATAAAAAAAGGATTTTGACATGCATATCATCGAAGGAAAAATTTTCGAATGAAGAAGCGGTCATTCAAAAAAAGCCTTAGTAGTACTGTATCTAGCGATCGCTCGAAATTGTTCACTGCTTTGAAAAAAATTGTTAAAATTGTCAAAGTACTGTTTGTAAACTGCGCTGGTTTAGGAATACTGAACAAAGAGCTGCTGAACGGGGGCTCGGTTCAACTGAAACATGCCACACCGGAGACGTGGACGTGCAACACACCGAGTAGGCCTGGAGAGAATGTTCTGGACTCCCTTGGAGAGTGCAAAGGGAACTGATGCCCCCCACTGAAGGAAGTGACCTCACTGGCGGAGTTGACTCTCTTTTAGCAACTGTCCCCTCTATAACTGGCCGGCAACAACAGTTCCATCATCAGCGTTCCTACTCTGGAAACCTTCCGCCCACTTCCAGGCACTTGAGGTTATCCAGCATTTGCATTTACATTTTTTACTTTGTTGTGTTTTTTGCATGTGCATGTGTGAAGTAATATTTATTTATTTAACGGTATAGTAAAACAAGGTTTTAGTTTCTTTTTTTTCCTTTTTTTTCATAATTTTTTTTTCTAAATAAGACAAGTTTGCTTAATATTGCATAACACAATAAAACCCTTTACATGTACAGTATCAATGCCCAATAATGACTATATGTATGGCAAACCTTCTCAAATTTCATGCATAAAGAAAAATATATGAGATTTCTATAAAATAAAAAAAAGAGAACATAACAGACAGGCAATAAAATATCCCCACAGTAAAAACAACAACAGCAACAACCAAAGGAAAAAAGCATTAACACAATGTACATTCTGATTGCATTGTACCCACTGTATAATCGGAGCTTTCATAACATTTTTCTTTTTGAATAAAAATCTTAAATTTAATTTCTTCTTTCTGTAAATATGTGAGCAATGTGTCTTCGGACTCCTATAAACTCCCCTAACCATCGCGTTTGACTGAATAGTCTACTCAGACTATGTTTTTGAATGTATTTGGACGTTATAATTCTTTAAAAATAAAATGAGTCTTGGATTAATAAACCAAAAAGTCGGGACGCTCAAGCGTTTTTTGTTTCTTGCATTCTTTTTGTACCACCATCTGTCAATTTATATTACAAGCAAAAGTGAAAAATATATCGCGAGAAAAAGATGTTTTTCTCTTTTCGACAATCCCAGACTGCATCAGCAAGCAAGCAGGTAGACCCTTTTTCTCTTTCATTTTATTTACAATACTTTGCCTTTGAATAAAACATGATAACAGTATTTTTTTTTAATGGAGATGCACGTAATCGATGAAAAGGTTTACCGATTTCTATTGTAGACATCATGGATAAAGTTCTCTCTCTCATAGTCGGGTAAAAGACAACATAGTGGGAATACAATGC
Organism: Notolepis coatsorum; assembly: GCF_963971535.1. Taxonomy (NCBI): domain Eukaryota; kingdom Metazoa; phylum Chordata; class Actinopteri; order Aulopiformes; family Paralepididae; genus Notolepis; species Notolepis coatsorum. The sequence continues at coordinate 58,339,283 of NC_140181.1, forward strand.
TTTATAACAGTATCTTGTTATGACAAAGTGCGATTCATTATTGTAAAGTAAAAAAAACAAAAACAACAAAAAAAACAACAACATATATTTATATTTACATACCATAATTTAATTAAAAATTAACATTTCGTGGTTCTTGCTAAAAAGGCGCCACAACCAGCCCTATAAAAAAAACAGTATTCAGGTGGGTCTTTTTTGGGCGGGTGGGGGGTGGGGGTGTAAATGGAGAGGAAAAAACATGCCAACTGTTCTTTAATCAAATGTAAAAGGAAGAAACAAAAGTCACACTAAATGCCTGGAGTCTGGGCTCTCACAGCGCAGACACAACGCTTTATCTTCAGAAGATAAAAGACACTATTTTTCTTATTTTTTGGAGTTTTGACCCAAATGCTTCCAAAGCACACAAAGACGACAAAATGTGTGTGCAGTGTTTTGTGTGACTTGTTTCTGTGTGAAGTGTTTTGTTGTGAGGGGGAATGGGGGGGGGGGTTGCAGGCAGGTGGGAGGGTGGACTTTTGCTGTTATCATCCAAAGCAAGTGCTCACTCTAATAATAATAATAAAAAAAAATTTTCTACTCCAAAGGACTAAATACAGGGATTCGCTCCAAAGAGAGAAAATATCTCGTTGAATGCGAACACTTTCTCAACGCACTTTCCACAACAAACACAATGTTGTTGTTTTTTTTTTGCCAAAAGAAAAAAAATATTATCAGGAATGGTGAGAACAACATGAATGGAGGTTCCCTCGTGGATCACGGTGGCTTCCTCAAAGTCCTACAAACCAACGGGTGGCACTGTGTCGTCTTGCTTGCTGTCTCGTTCATAATTTTTGTCATCATCTTTTCATTTCCAAGCTCCAATAGCACAAAGAAACAAAGATTTATTTATTTATTTGTATTTTATTTTTTACATGTTGCTATGTAGTCTCTTAAATAGCTTATAAAGTCTTGAAATCCTCCCATATGTCCTTCATCGTGAGGAAGGGGGGAGGGGGGCGGAGTCTTTTTTTCTTTTCTTCCCGGGGCTTGTGGGTAATTCTGATCCCAGGTCCTCCTCCTACCTGGCACAATGCTGCCGGTTCTTTGACAGTCCTGCCTTTTGTTTTAACCGTCTCTGAAACAGATGTAATATTTCTAATTCCACACGATCATCTTCTTAACATTTATTATCGCCATAGAAGTCTCTATCCAAAATGTAACCCCCGTTTTCTTGTCAAGAGAAAATACAGGCACAACCATCATTTGTGCTATACATCTTTCTTATTTATAGATATTTTTTCCTTTTTATTCAGTTTTTTTCTTTTTTTTCTTTTTTTTCTCTCCTTTTATTAATTGTCGCCATCCGATTTTCAGTTCTGAGGTGCAAATTCAGTGCTTTTTTTTTTTGTAACACGTAATCCCTTGTCCGTCCACGAATATCCCAAATTACTTTGTGTCCCCCTCCTCCTACCGCTCCCCCCCCCACACACACACGTGGTCTCCACGGATGCACCGGAGCACTCAAGACTTTTTTTGTTGTTTTCGTTGGATGGATACCTGTAGGCCGAAGGAACGTCAGACCCATCTGTGATACGTCTGTATTTCTCTCTTGTCTCCGTTTTGTCCATGGGCAGGTTTGTTCAATTCATTTTGAAGGTCAGGGCGGCGATGAGGGGGGTGCCGTGAACCCACCCAAGTTTGTGTGTGTGTGTGTGTGTGTGTGTGTGTGTGTGTGTGTGAGAGTTTCCGTGTAGGGCGGGGTGGGTGGGGTTTAGTTGTTAGCGGACATGTCCATGGGCTCCTTGTCGCTGGCGGGCCACAGCTGCAGCTGCAGCTCTTTGACCACTCTCTCCAGGTGCTCCCTGGCCTCCCTCTCCTGCAGCAGGTCCGCTCGGAGCTGCTCGCGGTCCGCCTCGGCGTGCTGCAGCTTCATCTGAAGATCTTCCATC
>NC_140181.1:58346210-58358710 GCF_963971535.1 Notolepis coatsorum
GTCGATGATGTCACGCTCGAAATGTAAACACAGGAAGTGTGTTAACACGGAGACTGGAGAATGGATGTTGATATAAAATGAACAAATTGCCAATAAATATGAAGTTATATTTGAACCTCTGTTGTCAAGCCATGTCAATATAACCCACCCCATTTTATCACGAATGGATGGTGTTGTAGAGTCCGCTTTTGAGCGTTTTGAGCGATCTACTGGTCGACCACGGCCGACTGGTTGGGCACCACTGGTCTAATAGAAATAAATGCATTCGAACAATGTATAGACATAGCAATGGCAAACAAAATTTATGACGTTATGTCAGCACCAGGCGCCACGACCGTGAAAAGGTACAAGCTCGCAAAGCCACACCCCCCGTTCTCCCGGGACCGACCCCGAGACCACCTCTGCCAGCTGATCCCGTTCAGCGGGGGGTGAAACGATTCAGCGCCGTCTCGCACCCCAAAAGGGGTGAGTGAGAACACTGCCCCCCGTGCTCCGGGACGGTGATTCGATACAAAAGGCTGAGTGTGAAAGCCCCCTTAGAATAACAAATAACATGCATAAGACAACCGCAACATCCAACTTGTTTTTTCTCCAGCGCGACCAGCACGTCTTTCGTTGGATTGGCATGTCTAATAATGCTGTATTAGAAAATGTGCGTGCACGGGTACAACAGATCAGTCAACAATGTCGAGTTAAAAAGTGAAGAAGATGAGGCTTCAATATATTTCCCGTGGTTTGATGCAGTGGACGGCATAGTCGGCCAAAACCAACCAGTGATCCCTCCGTTGTCCACAGTAATGTGGCCGGTTAACCCGTCCAAAGCAAGGGAGCCCGACGTTGTGACTAGTTGTGTTCAGCGGGACTATAGCGATCAAGTATATATGCATATTATCTTTTACGTTGTTCGTTATATGTTTTGTCTATCCATCTGTAATCTATGTGGTTAGCGCGCGGCAAGGCCATAATGTTTTTAGTGTAGGAAAAGTATCCAAAACCCATCGTGTAGGTTTAGCTGGTACATTACTTCCCGAGGTACAGCGAAAATGTCCGTGTAACTGTTTTGGTTAATTCAGAAATATAGACTATAGAGAGTTGCTCTCCTCAATTGTGCCTGGCTGGGAGCGAACCAAGACTGCAGTGTGTACGCAAACCAGAGGGAGGAGAGGGAGGGGGGGAAGTTCGCACTCAAGGACGGAGCGAGGACGGAGCGAGGACAGAGCGGAGCACTAGGGCTGGACGGTATGGTCTAAAATGTATATCACGGTATAATTTGAAGCATAAACGGTAACGGTATATATCACGGTATATTAACTTATCTTAAAATGTCTATATAAATGCTTCTGAAGGGGTAAAACACTGGTATGGCAGCTATTACTGTACTCTTGTATTACTAGGACATATTTCACATAGTACAGAGGTATTTTAAGAACATTTATTGTGCAAAACTGCAATAGAAAAATGCAAAACCTTTTCTCAAGTGTCTGCAGGCAGGTAACGTAACGCGTATCTTGGATCCAGTGCTTTGACCATGTCTTTTAAAGCCCTTTCGATCAACAGTTTGAAAAGGAACCATGTCATTACACAAGTAAACAGTGACAGCGTTTGTTATGTCGGTCCACCGCTGGCTTTTTTTGTCGTTTAACTTAACTTAAAACGTAAATAATCAAAAATAATAAAATTATTCTGTTACAGCTGCTGAGCTATACTATAGCTAATGTCCATCAATATCTTCCTTTTTAATGAAATAGGTTTAAGAATCGAATCAGGATTGTTAGCAGAGAGAGAGAGAGGGGGATGGGGGAGACAGAGTGAGAGAGAGGGACGGAGAGAGCTGCTGCTAGAGTGGAGCTAACGTTGGCGTGCTGAGGCTACGTCAACACAGGCTGCTAGGAGTGGAGCTAACGTTAGTTTTCTGAGGCTACATCAACAGTTAACATTACATAAGGTTTTAGCGCAACGTGGGCATTCCAGAATGGCGAGGATGCAAAGCATGTTAGACGATTGGACCCGTTGCAGAGTTTACATTACACATAGAAACTGTGCGACTCGCGAGAGAAGTTGTCACACAGCTGTGTGCAACGCAGGGCTGAAGAGCTAGTTCGCTTCTAGAATTGAAGGTCCGCTCTGTTCCGTGTCTATTATGAAATGACAATTGCGCGTTGACACGGCCACTACGCAAAGCCTCTGTGCTCCTAAATAATTGTTCCAGTTCGCACTAGGGCTGTCTTAAATACTTCGAAGCTTCGAAGCTTCGTTCGATGGCACAAGCTTCGAACATAAAAAAAAATCCAAGTAAAAAAAAAATATATATATATATATATATATTTCTCCAAAATCTTGCGCCTCCATTCCAATGAAACGAAAGTATGCGGCGCCTTCCCGCCTCCATTCCAATGAAACGAAAGTAAGCGGCGCCTTCCCGCCTCCATTCCAATGAAACGAAAGTAAGCTGTGCCTCGACTCCACCTCTCTACAACAAGCACGTGGAGATTATCTGTGTTGAAAACAACAAGGACATGTGCAGCAGACATGTTGATGAAGAAGCGAAGCAATGCCGTTTGTTATTTAAGACTATGTCGGACAGATTTGTGTTCATTGTGCTGCTTTTTTAAAGTGTCCCGACCCATATAAAAATATGTCTTAATAAAACGTGCTTAATTAAGTCGAATTCTGTCTTTGTCTCTATCAACTACATATAAATATTTATATAATTGTTTGCTTGATAGACGAAGGTTGCAACATAATTATGTAATGTCATGTCATTGGCTGTGAGAGCAGCCCCACTGCACCCAGGCAGCGCAGCCGAGTGAAACCTTGTTGGCTGCGTCACAGTCACGAAAGGGGCTACTTAATTAATTAATCCAATCCACTTTATTTAAAGTGCTGTACAAGTCCCACAACACAAGATTAAAAAAAAATATATATATATATATATTTCATAGGACTTACCTGACACCTATAAGATTGAACCGAATGGGGCTTAAACAAGACTCTCTATGCTCCTTGTGTTTAAGAGGTGATATAGGTACATTTATGCATATGTATTGGGAATGCCCCCCTGTTAAGATATTCTGGGAAGAAGTCACTACGCAACTATCAGAATTTTTATTTCTGAACATACCTGTAATGCCTTCTGTATTGTTGTTGAATGATGTTTCGCAGTTAGCAGCCTCTATACAGCTAAAGAGCCTAATTTTGTCCGGTCTTACGGCTGCTAAAAAGTTGATAGCATCACGATGGATTCAACCGGATAAAATGTGCTGGAAGGTATGGGTTCTTACCTATCTCGATGTGATTTATTTAGAGATATCTACAGCAAGAATTTTAGGGGCCAATGAAGCCAGCATTGCAATCTGGTTAGAAGTGGTGGAGAGAATAAAGGTTAGCATATGAATTGTAATCCCTGGTTAGAAACGAATAATGGATGGTTTATCCAAGGGGGGTCCTGAGGGGGGGGAAGAAGAACGAGCAAGAGCATATGTATGTACTGTATTGTATTGTGGGGATTATGTATATATCTCGTAACCTACATTTATTGATTCAAATACAGGAATGTATATTCCTGTGATTTATTGGGATATTTACTGTTAATGTTTGTCTTGTCAAAAAAAGTATAAAAAAATTAAAAAAAATTGTTCACAAAATAATTATATATATATATATATATATATATTAGAATTAATTAATTAATTTATTAATATTAATATATATTTTTATTTTTTTCGAAGCTTCGAATTAAAAGCTCGGCCCGAAGCTTCGATTGCCAAAAAAAGCTTCGAAGGTCAGCCCTAGTTCGCACATATCTATTTTGCGAGTGAAATAGTCACACTGTAGAGCCCTGCCTCAGCAGGCTAACGTTAGCTCCACTTAGCAGCCCCCTCCCTCCACACTGAGGTTATGTCATTGCTACTTTAGAGGTGCTCTACCGGTCACAAGGTATAGTCAAAATCCATACCGTAGCGCAAATTCATACCGTTTATACCGTATACCGTTTATACCGTCCACCCCTACGGAGCACCCGTTCCTAATGAGAAGACACCCTTTGTCATGAAGTTCAGCAACAGAGAAATGGAAAGACTTGCCAATTAGCGCCATGCTATGATGCCATTAACCCTTTGGGTGCCGTTCACGTAGAACTATGTTTCTGTCGCCCGACGGTTGAGTGCCGGAAACGTAGATCTACGTTTTTCTCACGGTATTTATATTATTCGCTATTGCCATTCATAATTCAGCGGGGCACCTTGTGCATACTGTTCTGAATGTGTCTGAGCTGGCAGACGGTCTTATACCGCCCTCTAACGCCTTCGGCCGTTATTGCACTCCATTAGAAATGGTTTAGTTTCTTTTCTCTACCGAACTGCGGCGTGGGGGCGGGTCCTAAACACTCCGGCAAAACACGCGCTTGTAGGGATGGCTTGGACAACTGACCCCGCCCGCCTGTTCATGTGCAATGCCCAATAACGTCGGAGACAGGATCGCTGTGGATAACTGGAATGGCGATCAGATAATTGGATTCTTTTTTTTGCATTACATCAGAGACCAGGTAAGGACTCTATATATCCAATCTTGCGTTGATCTGATATTTCTTTCTCCCGCGATTGAAGCTATCTGTGTGTGCTGTGTGTGACTGTTTACCGTTGGGTGCAGGAGGGGAGCGGGGGAGCGCCGCGCTCCAGGGCCCATTTCATGTATGCACGAGGAGACATAATAATGATAATCTAGCGTTGATTTCAGAAAGATTCGATAATCAGGCGAAAAATTACAACGTGATAAGTGAATTACACAAAAACGCTATTATCGTGTCTTTTTCCTGGAATTACTCAGAAGCACCCAAACTATATTCATATTCAAAACGGTATAAAAACGGAAATGTATGGATGAAAAAAGTATCTGTTTTTTGCACGTTGACTGGAAGCAACTCACTGACAATCGACAGCGTTATTAGACCCATAACTATATAGGTTTAGCTCTACAAACAAGGTGAGCGATTACATGGGGTTAATGGACGGCAAGGCCAGATGCACTTCCCAGAAGGGGCGTGGCACTCAATGTGTTAATAACATGGACAAGATGAAACTGCTTGTGTCATAGTGCCTTCAAGGCTTCAGTTTGCACATTTGAGTTAGTTAAATAACCTCTCAGACTTTTCCCTTTGCACATTTGAGTTAGTTAAACTACCTCTCTTTTTTTCTAGACCAGGAACCCCCCCCCAAGATTTAGAGAACAATGGCTTCTCACAGAAATAGTTGTGCTAACATATATTCCAGAGGGCTCTAGTCTACAGTGTCCATGCTGCTCTATGTTTACACTGAACCAAGTCAAGGGTTAAGGGGATGAGAAGGCCAACAGAAGCGGGGCTTCCTTCCTCTACGAAACTGAGAGACTAACAGATTTGTTTCGACACAGGAGTGTGTGTGCGTGTGCGTGTGCGTGCGTGTGTGTGTGTGTGTGTGTGTGTGTGTGTGTGTGTGTGTGTGTGTGTGTGTGTGTGTGTGTGTGTGGAAACACGCCCATCGCCTTCTCATGGGAACCTGGCAGTTGGGACAAGCTGTTTTCTGTCATCAGGCTTTGTTGCCTCCTAGAAATAGACTGAAAAGAACAAAAACTCGAATCCCCCTCCGGTCATCATCACCTCTTTCACTCTCTGATCCACACATTTACTTAACGTCACATGTTAGAAGACGCGCCCTTCGACCAAAAAGGTTGGAGCTGTCGTAAAGGTTGAGGCGCGGCTTTGAAGTTGTCGCTTTGGCTCGACTTTTCAGCGAAGTGTTCCTTTTGAATCGGAGGTGATGAAACTGTAATTTGCGTGACAGGATTAAGTGTCTTCTTTTCTATGCGTTTCCTAGACAGCGAAGTGTATTGATGTGCAGTGAAAGTGGATATTGTTGTGATAGAATGTTCCCAGGATGTATTGTTCTTAGAGATGTTCCGATACCATTTTTTCCTTCCCGATCCGATTCCGATACCTAAGCTTTGGGTATCGGCAGTGCATACATAAAAAAAAATTATTATATAAATTATAAAACTTTTAAAGCTACCGTTTTATATATACTGTTTTTTAGTAATAACTATAAAGTAATGGTATTTATTCAACAACAGGTGATTGTATAGATTAGTATTAATGTATGCTCAATGAGTTCACCCACGGAAAGGTTGTTGTGACATTGATTCCGCACGGAGGTTACACGTTGTTGCACTTCCTATCCAGTCGGCTCCGTTTAGTAGCAGAGGCTCTGTTGTGATTTTTAATGCACAATAAATATTCAACATTCTCTTTTGAGACTCAGACTCAGCCTCAGACTCTTATCATTTGGCACTAAAAGCTAAACATTGTCACCGGTATCATGGCTGTCCGCATTATGTCATTAATTGCGTGCATGTGTGGGAGAGGTTGATCAGTTAGCCACGTTAGCATGAGCTAGCAGTTAACGCGAGCTAGGTTAGATGGAAACAAGACAATATAACGTTACTGTTGAAAATGTGATTTACCTTGGAATACTTTGCCAACTTGCTGTACTTTGCTTGCAGGTCTGCAGCCATTATTGCTGGATTATGAATAGCCGCAACTTTAGCTAAGGTAACGTTAAAGCTAAAACTAGCTTTTCGGTTAGCTCTTCAGCTAATGCTAATAACACCAGCAAGCGAATACATCAGAGCTCCCCGTCACACTGCTGTCGGGACGATGGCATTTAAGAAAGTATCTGCTGTTAAAATGACAAACAGCATTGACACTTTAATTGACGGTCGATTAAAAACATGTTTGTTTTATAATGCTAACTCTCAGTAGGAGGATACCGCACGTGTTGTTTATAAATGACGTCATATGGTATCGGAGCGCAGAATTAGAGGGTACTCGCCGATACCAGCATTTTAGGCAGTATCGGAGGCATTTCCGATACTGGTATCGGTATCGGAACAACTCTAATTGTTCTGTACCTCACACACACACAAACGCACACTCAAACGCACAAACACACACACACACTAGGGCTGAACGATTAATCGATTTTAAAAATCGAAATCGCGATTTGGAATGGTGCAATTATCAAATCGCAAACCAAAAAAAAAAGATTTTTTTATTTTTTATTATTTAACCAGGAAGTCCCATTGAGATACAAGATCGGTTTGGGAGAGGGAGGTAAGGGGTTTTAGATTGTGTGTTGTGAAGTTTAGACTTCAGAGAGGGAGAGTAAAGTACAGAAAAAAAGGTACCGTTGGGTACCGGTAAGGATTCCCAGGTAAAAAAAAACATTCTCAGGCTCGGTGTCCCGAACAGACCCATGCGTAGGCCAGATGCAAGCCGCATTTTACAATAAACCTCTATGGGGCTGCTTAAAAAAAAATTATAATCGCAAATTTAATCGCAATCGCAATATCTGTCAGAAAAATCGCAATTAGATTATTTCCCAAAATCGTGCAGCCCTAACACACACACACACACACACAAACACACACACACACACACACACAGGACGCAAGCATACTCTTGGTCTCGATCCAAGACCCAAAAATAAAAATGGAAGTCTGGCCTTCTCTCTGCCGCAACATCCGTTCTTATTGTTATCTCTCATTTGCCAAGTCATGCTAAACTTAGTGTTTGTGTCATAATGAGTTCTTCATCCACTTCTGCATTCTGTGGCTGTAACAGTACTGTCCCCTCCAGCTTATTAACCCTTTCTGGACCCCCCCCCTCTCTGTTTTCAGGAATGTAGAGGGGAAAACACCTAAAGGGGCATTTCACCAACACTGATTTATTTTGCACATACCGGTAATCTCACGCTGCGTACCCTGAGACTCCAAGCCGTTCGGGGACACGGTAATTTTGTTTGGCGGTAATCGGTTTAGCGGTTGAGTTAACGTGGAAGCACATGGTTGCGGTGTGTTGATTAAAGCTAAACGGATTCTACATTGTTAGATATATATCAAAAAACTGTTTAGAGTTTTGGGATGTGTGTGAGATTATGTGCAATATAAATCAGCATTGTTTATTTATTTATTTAAGGTTCATATCTAGTGTGATGGGGTATGGTGGGCAGGGGGGAATCTGATATCCTCAGTCAATATAGTGATACACATAGTGGAGTATTAACTGAAATGCAACCTTGTGCAAATATACAACATCTGTCAGCACCTCCTCATCGGTCTGAGGGAGAACAGGGGACATTTGATCGTTGTGGCAGCAGTCTAGAGGGGCAGACAGCCAAGCAGGCAAATCATGACTTCTCAGTGATGTCTGGCTGTCTCTATGGGAAATGTTGGGGGAGACTTGTGTATGTGTGTTTGCATGTGTGTGCGTGTGTGTGTGTGTGTGTGTGTGTGTGTGTGTGTGTGTGTGTGTGTGTGTGTGTGTGTGTTACCTGCTGGAGGCTGCGTTTGGCCTGCAGGGCGGATCCCAGCTTCTCCTCCTGTTTCACGCGCATCTTGACGATCTCATGCAGGAACTTCTCCTTTGACTCTTTGGAGTCTAGCCCACTGTCCAGCGCCTGCCTCAGGGTCTCCAGCTCCGACTCCAGCCCTGACTCCAGAGGGGTCACGACGGGGACGGCGGACAGAGCTGGGGTGGCTGTCGTGGACAGAGCTGGGGTGGCTGTCGTGGACAGAGCTGGGGTGGCCGTCGTGGACAGAGCTGGGGTGGCCGTGGTGCACAGAGCTGGGGTGGCCGTGGTGCACAGAGCTGGGGTGGCCGTGGTGCACAGAGCTGGGGTGGCCGTGGTGCACAGAGCTGGGGTGGCCGTGGTGGACAGAGCTGGGACGGTGGCGGTAGGGGTAGCGGTGGGCGGGACGGTGCACTCGGGCAGCGGTGCCGCTGCTGAGACCGTGGCGGGGGGCAGGGATGGACCCGGGGCGCTGGGCGAGCTAAGGTCCTTGGCTGAGCTGGAGGAGGTGAAGGACGGCGAGGAAAGCGAGGACAGGGATGAGGTGACTGGGGGGGGTGGTAGAGAGAGAGAGAGAGAGAGAGAGAGAGAGAGAGAGAGACACACACAGAGAGAGAGAGAGAGAGAGACACAGAGAGAGAGAGAGAGAGAGAGAGAGAGAGAGAGAGAGAGAGAGAGAGAGAGAGAGAGAGAGAGAGAGAGGGCTTTCGTTATGGGGGTTTTGTGTAGGAGGTTGAAATCTACATTTTGTCGTGTTTTGATCTGCCAAGATAAGACTCAGAATACATTCTTCTTTTATTTATTTGTTCATTTAAACGGATGGTCACCCTCTATCCAAAATGTAAGTTCAGCGTTGTTGCATTTTGATCTGATTCAAAGTTTCATACACGATTTGATATATATATAAATATATATATTTTTTTGCAGGGAACTTACACTCCTCGCGGCTCTCCACCTCGATCGCCGGGAGGTCCACCTCGATCTCCACCTCTGAGTCTTTGTCCTCTTGGGGGGGCTTGCCGGCGGCAGCCGGCGGGGGGCAGGGGGGCTCGGGCGCGGCCGGCTGCGGTAGCTCGCCGGTGGCCCTCCTCTTGCGGGGCTTGGAGCCGGTGTTGGCCCCCTCGCCGGGAGGTTGGCCTCCACTGGGGTGGGAGGTGTTGGGTACAGAGGGTGATGCGGGGCCCGCCTTGCCCACGGGCGTGAGCGCCACGTTAGGGACCACGGCACTCTCCATGCTCTTGTGGAAGCTGTGGGGGAGGAGGGGGGGAGAGGACCGTTAGACTGCTACAAAAAAGTTAAACAGTCTTGTCAGAAAATGTCAATTAAGTTGACCTAATCGACCACAGGAAAAAAGATACATAATGTACGTTGTGTTATAGCTGTAAGTAATATATTTACATATTGTATCGGCAAACGCCACAACCAGGAGTTGAACCAACAATCATCACTCTCACCACTATCTAACTATGATTATAGTGAGAGTTAAGGTTAATTTTAACATTCACTTAACGGTTATGGTCAGTCTTTGCGATTACTATTGTCATTAACATTGTTTGTAATTAAGTCACTCATATCGTTGCGCAAGAGCTGTTGACTTGTCGAATGTGAACGTGGCTTTGCCCAGTCAAAGAGAAAGAAAGCAGTAACATCACATTCTAGTCAGCTACTCACTCCCACTTTATGACAAAATGGGCCAGATTCAAGTGTGTGTGTGTGCGTGTGTGTGTGTGTGTGTGTGTGTGTGTGTGTGTGTGTGTGTGTGTGTGGTACAGCGCGCCACAGAACCATGCCAAGTGGGTGCCCACGTTGAGAGTGTATGTGAGTGATGACGCGTGGGAGGCCAGTGGTACAGTCAGACTTGACCTCTCCAACCCCGGCCCACCCAGACAACCGCGTGGGCACACTGGGCGCTCGCAGACTCTAACGGAACAAGCACCAATTTCACAAAATGGATGACATTTCAAAGAAACAAAACAAACATTAATAGCTGCTTTTTTCCCCCTTACATACCATGGTTATTTCAATATGACATATTACGCATATGACATTTTCCAGTTCACAAAGACATTAAATTTTTTTTAATGTTCTTCCAATAAACCAATAAGAATTGCTTTTTTTAATCCTTACATTTAACCCATTCTCTGCCACCACTTTGATCATCCTAAACCATCCTCTGCCAGCGCTATTTGTCTATGGAGATGTTCACCTTCTTTGCAGGGCTATAACTTTTTTAATTGTATTGCTAAATTGACATTACTATGGCCCATTCAACATCAATTATCTATCGTTCAGGATGTAGGAACGTTTAACTTTTTCATTCACACATTCATACTAAAATACCGTCTAGAGTATAAATATGTTTTTATCGTTTTCTGCAGTATTTCATAGAACGTGAGATATAGGCATAAATGCATATATTAGATTATCAAATGCAGTTTGATACCGATCCATGCTATATTAAAAATGTCAACTGTACATGGTCCTAAATGTCATGACTGATCATCTGCGGGTGAACGGAGGGGGGGGGGGGGGGGGGGGGGTCGTTTATAATTCAATGGCCGACGTTAAATGATTTATGTAGTATGGGTGATATATTGATCAGAGCAGTTTGTATCGAAAATGATAAAGAAAAACGCTGAAACTCACGTCAGTGTCCTCGTAGCGTTGGGCGATGAGAGTGGAGCAAACATATCCCAATTATGTGATGTTGATCGATGCGATCCATTTCCGGTTTGTATATTACTAATACACGTCCAAATCATGTTGATTATTGAGTTATGGCAAAGATCCATATCCACGGTGTCTGTATTGAGCCCCAGGACGATAAACGAGTGGCCGGACGAAAATAGGGGACGGACCGAGCTCCAATGGGTACTTCCGGTTTGGCAACTCGCCGATCGGCCACCAGGTGGCGGTATTGAAGCGTTGCAGAGTTGTGATGGCTCAGACAGCATCAGCCAAGACTCCGTGGGTGAAATATGAATACCATGACGAAAATATGAAATATTGATCTCAAACACGCCTTACGGCATGATTGGCAGACAACGCATGGTGGAGAAACCCGCCTTAACACGTGATTGGCGGAGAATGGGTTAACAGCTGTTTTAATAGCTGAGTATGAATATGAAAAGTGACAGCTTGCAAAAATTGGTTAAAAGATGTGTGTGTGAGTATCTGCCATTTTGGATCTAAATGCTGTGTGTTACGTTGCCCTCACCTGTCTCGCAGAGGGCGATTGGAGGCCTCCTTGTCTCCCGCGGAGGGGTTGGGAGACCAGGGTCTGAACGCAGAGGGCCTTTGCCTGGGCTGGATGCAGTTAAGCCCCTGGAAACAAAACAGGAATTAAATATCTGACATAATATATGGGTGACGTTGCAGTACAAAAAGATAAATAAAATGATATGCCACTAGATTCATTGCCAAAGAGAGATTATTGGTTCCCAAAAAATATAAAGAAGAACATTGATTAATAATTAGCCCAAAGAGTCACATAATTAAAAGCTCTCTGCTTATACTCCTATGAAATGAGAGATGAATTATACCCCAAATCGATCTTCACATGGGACATCTATCATTATACTGTGGTTATATTGCATTACATACAGTTTCGTAAACTCTAAATATATAGAGTAAGGACGCGGGGCATCTACGGTTACTCTGGTTAGAGCAGTTTGCCACAAATCTAATTATAAAAAACAAACTCTGCCCCTCATCCAAAAAAAAAGAAAAAGAAAAGGTGACGGTTGACATGACGACAGTAGGTATAAGATAATCCTCCTACCCGAGTGTAAACAAAACAAAAACAAACTGACCTTGTTGGCGGAGACGGATAGGGACCATAGCCAGTCGTGTTGCTTGTCTTTCTCGAGCGACGGGGACTGTGACGGGAAGTCTTCATGTTTGGACCTCTTGGCTGGGATAGGATCGGATGTCTAGAATTAAATAAAAGAGATGAGAAAGAGAAGAGACATTTAGTTTAGTCAGACTGACACATCATGATCTGCTTTGTGTACGTGTGTGTGTGTGTGTGTGTGTGTGTGTGTGTGTGTGTGTGTGTGTGTGTGTGTGTGTGCGTGCGTGCGTGCGTGTATGTGTTCGGGCTGTCCCCGAACCCTGTTTTTG
>NC_140181.1:58361210-58371284 GCF_963971535.1 Notolepis coatsorum
ACATGCCTGTGTAATAGGAGCTGGAGTTGCACTACATAGCAGGGGAAGTAGCGTGGCTAGACAGGCAAATGCCATAGAGGTGCACCAGCAGCGCGACACGGCTAGCGTAGCTGCGGTGACCTCCCGGCGCGTGGTGGGTTGTTGAGAACGCCACGTCTCCCCAGCCCTGGGTCTCTCTTTCTGAAATAGGCTCCAAGTGAGAAAGCAGGACCCCGTTGAAATAAGCTCTGTTGGTATGTCATATGTCCAGTGTAGTGTGTAATGTGTGGTTATTAAAAGGAATGAGAAGGGGTTGTCTTTCCTTTGGTTTTGTGAAAGGCGTGATGCAGGAATAGGACATCAGACAACTAGGCGATGGTTGGTAAGTGTGCAGGTTACCTTTTAAAGGTATACTATGTAACATTTCTGCATTAGAATGTCTAAAAACTACTAGATCTATGTTATATATTTTGTTGAGTTGTGTACTTACTTACTTACATTATCCCAAATGTTTCCAACAAAGTTCAAACCCTGAGAAATACGTAAGTTTGCTTCCTAACCCACCCTCTAGCGGCCTGAATGGCCATGCCTCCGATACTGCGCTGTGATTAGCTGATTGGCTCTTTAGGGGCGTGATCAGATCACGCTTGATTAAGAGCTCCATTTTATTTTCCATTCAAACACTAATACATTTTGCTATAAACTACCATATCCATCAAATGAACCCAAAGCTTGACTAATCCACTAACCGGCTAACTAGGTTAGACCGCCCACATCTGTGTTTTTATTTAACTATACCTCTGTCTTTTGTTATTGTTTTGATAGAGAGACCCCTAGCGGCAGAAAATGACATGTGTTTAGCGAGATGCCCTACATGTCTGCACTGCTAAGTGGGCTAGAGGCTAGTGACTGGGTTCCAGACAGGAGAGCCAGGCACTGATCTCTGCACGTACACACACTCACACGCAGACAGACTAGACGCACAAAGCGAGTGCCTCTGGGCAATGCCTCACTGCCACGTGCCAGGCTGTGTCTCGTGGATTACCCTTTGCCAACATAATGGGTCTCGACCGAGGCCAAATCTGGCCCCGGTAATCTTGGGCAGAGGAGAATATAGGGGTCAACAATTGGCAGCTGTGCTCACGGGATAAACAAACGGGAGGGAGTATGAGGAGGAAGAGGCTTTAAAAAGGATGGAGGGAAGGACATTTCTTGTCTGAAGGTTACAATAGACAAATAGACAGACGGACGGATGGACAGCGTCCACGACTCCCTCCCTACTATTCCCTTGTGTATACCCTTCCCTTGTGTCATGCCCTCCTACTAGTCTACTCAGGAAGGGGAGCTGATATTTGGAACAGGCCCATGATGCACCTGACCGTCTAAACATGAGACACGACCAGGACTGGAACGTCAGTGTGTGTGTGTGTGTGTGTGTGTGTGTGTGTGTGTGTGTGTGTGTGTGTGTGTGTGTGTGTGTGTGTGTGTGTGGTGTGGTGTGTGTGTGTGTGTGTGTGTGTGTGTGTGTGTGTGTGTGTGTGTGTGTATATATATCTGGCTGCCTGCCAGCCCAGACAGATTGGACAGGAACTGCTAGGAGCAGTGCTTCGTGGGAGGAAGTGAAAATTCGAAGGACGGACTGGAGGAGAAAGTTGACACCGCTGTCTCACTGTGAGCCACATGCACACAGACACACAGACACACACACATACATATACACATACTGCAGGCACAGGTGTGCCCCTTGCAGACTCTCTCTCTCTGACACACACAGAAACACACAGACACATACCCTGCACAAGGGGGGGGGGGGGGGGGGGGTTGTGGCACGTTTTATAGGAAACCCGACAGGCCTACCCCGATAAGCCTCCACATTGTAACAGTGTCGCACAGAGCAAGAATAGCTTCAAAGACACAAAAAAAATGTGTGTGTGTGTTGCAGGCAGTGAGGCAGCCCTTTTTTTTTTACGATCCGGTGTGGATTACACAGCACAGACAGGATGTCACACCTCTAAGATAAGGCATTATGATGAGTAGAGGTGTGTGACAGACATGTCCAGACAAGAGAGAAACCCAGAGAGCAGAGAGTAGAGAGCAACCAGCCCCCACTGTAAGAATCTGACACCTCACTGCAGAGTCCTCGCTGGGCGATGTGGCCAAAATATCATGTCACCATACTTTTCCCCCCTTGGTTTTGACAGTATAATGGTATTTTGGAGTCTGGACTCTATGGTACACGATCCAATGGTTGCCTCACACTCAAAGCACTTAGAGTCTGTACTGAACTTGGGAAATCTGCTTTTAGCTTCTGTGCTCCTGACACGTGGAACATCATACGACAAATATATTATTATACAATATTTGTATATCCTTTGGTCAGTTTAAATCCTTAATTACCAATCGTACCACCATAACCTGCAGTTGTTTTAATTGACATACTCTGTTGTGTTTTGCATTTAGTTTCTATATGTATTGAATGTTGTATGTATTTATTTGAATGCATCATTGAAAATTAGGTCTTGCCCTCAATGAATTCTGCAGATGAAATAAAGACTGAATGAATGAATGAATGAAAAATGTGATGATATAGGTTTTTTTCCCAGTAAGAATTACAACTGTAATATTACTTGTTTTTTATGTCGTTGTCTTTCAAATACTGCTGCAAGTTAAACGTTTTTGATTAACTTATTATATACATTTTTTTTATATATATGGTGGATGACGGTATAGTAAAATACCGTCATACCTTTGCATGGATCCATGACAGTATACCTTCATAATAGGTTTAGCTTCCAGCCCTAAGTCCTAGTATCTAAAACCCACCAACCCCCCATGCTAGTGGTGGCTACTAGGAATAACCGCAAGGATGACAGAAAGAGAGAGAGAGAGAGAGAGAGAGAGAGAGAGAGAGAGAGAGAGAGAGAGAGAGAGAGAGAGAGAGAGAGAGAGAGAGAGAGAGAGAGAGAATGCCTCTACACGTGTGAGAGTGGTGTGGCGGCTCGCTTCAGCTACTATAGGGGCCCTGAGGAGGAGTGGATGTGTGAGCTATCTGTCCTGTGTGTGTGTGTGTGTGTGTGTGTGTGTGTGTGTGTGTGTGTGTGTGTGTGTGTAAGAGAGCACATATCCGTCCTGTGTGTGTGTGTATGTGTGTGTGTGTGTGTGTGTCTGCGGTGTGTGTGTGTGTGTGTGTGTGTGTGTCTGCGGTGTGTGTGTGTGTGTGTGTGTGTGTGTGTGTGTGTGTGTGTGTGTGTGTGTGTGTGCGTGTGTGTGTGTGTGTGTGTGTGTGTGTGTGTAAGAGAGCATGTATCTGTCCTGTGTGTGTTCCTGAGTATGTTTGTATGTTTGTATGTATGTATCAGTGGAGGTTTCTCTATGACCACACGTGAAACACAAATTCACTCATAATTCATAATTATTATTAATTTACATATATAAAATTTCTTTTATATATATACAATTTTTATTTTTTTAATTATTATTATTTTATATTTTGTTTATTATAAAAGTTTTTCTCTGTAAAAATAAATGCCAGTGAATTTTTTTTTCTTCAAAAATTTCCAAAATTGACAGCTCTGAGCAGGCCTGCACTGTAGTAATGACTGCAGTAATATTCGTGCAGATTCACTTCACAGGCTGACCCAATGTTAAATAAATAATAAATAACAGCCAATCGAAATAGGCTATTAACTTCGTCTAAGCACGGTCTGTGCAGTTAAACTCTTGCCATTGAATGGAGGATTGAATGATTGACAGCCCTTGACATCCAATACACGGAGGTTGAATATGATTGGCAGCCTTGCAAATCCAATCAGAGATTGCTGCATTGCAAAGTCAAAACGGGTCCAGCTGCAGGTCCGGAGGTTAGGTTTAGCTCGAACCAATCTCAAGTTTCTCAAGTTTCTTTATTAGTTGTCATACAGAAGTACAGAATACTTTTATACAAAATGTAACAGAAAGAAGCATTTTGTATAAAAGTATTCTGTACTTCTGTATGACAACTAATAAAGAAACTTGAGAAACTTGAGATTGGCCAGAGCTAAACCTAACCTCCGGACCTGCAGCTGGACCCGTTTTGACTGTTTGAAAGAGCAAGCTAGTTGTTGTTTAGTAGTTAGTAAGCTGTACAGCTATAACAAGTCAAGTCAGGTTAAATTAAACTTTGCGCCAACATTAGGACCGAAGTATAAACCAGCAACTGAGCAACATGAAGAAGTGGACTTATGCATCTGGATCAGAAAAAACGTTGTGGATGAAAAAGTAAGTAGGCTACAGTGTTTGTAAAAGCTTGTATGCTAACAGTAGCTAGCCAGCTTAGCCTACATCACAATGATAATCACCAAGCTAACTTACTGTACACACTGTAGGGCTGGGCAATTAATCAAAACAGAATTGCGATATCGATTCATAGACCTATGCAATCTCATTTCTAAGTTGTGACTATTTTTCTTTTATTAAACTTTTTTTTTTTTTTTTTTTAATTATTTTATCTGGGTTGAACATTATTTGTGGAACTCCCTCTGGTGTTGTGGTCGTGGTATTCACTGACCTTTGGGAAGTATTTCAACATGCACATGGGTATCTTAGTGGTGTAGTGTATCTTGTAGACCAGGCCCATTGCAAGTTGCTGTACTCTGTCGTCTACTCTAAGCCATCCTAGGTTGTCAAAGTGGGCAGGGGTGAGGTGGGTTTTAGGAGTAAGGTCAAGCAGTAGTCTGACCAGTTTGTTTTGTGATGTTTGTAATCTTGTTTTTAGTGCCTTTGAGGTGCTTTGGTACCATGAGGTGCAAGCATAGTCGTAGTACCCTTGAATGAGTGCTCCTGTTTGAGTCTTCAAGGTATTCTTGTTTACCAGAGAGGAGATCTGGTACAGGAATCTAGTTTGTTGGTTGACTTAGTTTTATTACATTGGATCCCATTTTGTCACAGGAATGATTTGCCTCTATAGGATGGAACCTAGGTAGGTAATTTCATCTTTCCTTTTAAGATAAGATAAGATATTCCTTTATTGATCCCCTTGGGGAAATTCAGGCATCAGCAGCATGGGGGAAGGGGGGGGGGGTACAGGTAGTGAAAACAACACAAGCAGTGTAAACAAATAGGTCAATATAATTTACTATCTAACTCAGGGGTTCCCAAACTTTTCAGGCCAGGGCCCAGAAAATAAGGCGTCAGAGAGCCGCGGCCCAATGCACATCGTCTGGCCTTTTTTTTTTTTTTTTTTTCAGACGGCCGATTTTTAAGCCAAATATCACTTCAATCCTATTAAGTTAGTTCAAGTTAGTTATTCATTTATATGTGCTATTTATGAGAGGGCTAACTTGTTGCAAAATAATAATGATAATAATAATAGCCTCATTAAAATACTATTGTTGCTTCGGTTGTTTTCAGCGTTTTATGTGCATAATCTGTTATTTAGTTGGAAATGTTCGTTGAAATAAGTAGATTTTTCGTTTTTGTTTATTTATTAAGTTAATATAAAACCATATAGTCACATTTTAAAATACAATAGAATAGAATTTTAGAATACAACTAGAAACACTGTCCTGGCCTGCTTCTAAGTTCAGTGGCCTGAAAAAAAAAAATAAAAAAAATAACAAATAAAATATATATATATATATATTTTTTTTTTTTTTTTTTATCATCTCGCGGCCCACCCGTGGCTGCTCGCGGCCCACCTTTGGGTCGCGACCCCGACTTTGGGAACCACTGATCTAACTAACTGAAATATATTTTCACAGTGTGAAATATATTTTCACAGTGTCACATAAGGTGCAGTATGCATAAGGTAGTGTTATAATTTACTATCTAACTAACTGAAATATACATTATTCATTATTCACAGTATCACAGTATCCACATAAGGTGTAGTATGCATAAGGTAGTGTTATTGTCCTACTTGGGTTCCTATTAGTTCTAGGTCGATGTCTGGCAGCAGTTGCTGCCCACTGTTGTAGAGCCTGATGGCCACTGGTATGAAGGACTGTCCGAGGCGGTTAGTTGAGTGTCGGGGGGGGTATGAGTCTGTGGCTTCCTTGTCACCTTCACCTAATATGTTTTGATCTGGTCAGGTGCGCTGTCACCTAAAATGTTTTGATCTGATCAGGTGCGCTGTCACCTATTATGTTTTGATCTGGTCAGGTGCGCTGTCACCTAATATGATTTCATCTGGTCAGGTGCGCTGTCACCTAATATGATTTCATCTGATCAGGTGCGCTGTCACCTAATGTTAATATGTTTTCATCTGTGTCCACTGACCACTGACACACAGTGGGGGATGTTTTAAAAATATAATTTAATATATAATATAATATAATAATTTGTGCTTCACCTAAAGATTTGGTCAGCAGCCTCCACTGGTATGTATGTATGTATGTATGTATGTATGTATGTATGTATGTATGTATGTATGTATGTATGTATGTATGTATGTATGTATGTATGTATGTATGTATGTATGTATGTATGTATGTATGTATGTATGTATGTATGTATGTATGTATGTATGTATGTGTGTGTGTGTGTGTGTGTGTGTGTGTGTGTGTGTGTGTGTATGTGTGTGTGTGTGTGTGTGTGTGTGTGTGTGTGTATGTATCTATGTATGTATGTATGTATGTATGTATGTGTGTGTGTGTGTGTGTGTGTGTGTGTGTGTGTGTGTGTGTGTGTGTGTATGTATGTATGTATGTATGTATGTATGTATGTATGTATGTATGTATGTATGTATGTATGTATGTATGTGTATGTGCCTGCCTGCCTTTGTGTCGCCATGTCCCGCTGCCAGCGGCATGTGAAAGAAAACAGTATGCTATCAATAGTTGTTGGTATAACCTCCCCCCACCCCCCCCTCCCCGCCCACTGGTGCGTTAGGCGGTGGTCCGAGGCAAGTCGCCGCAAGACGCTAACTGCTAACGAAATGAGGAAGCAAAGGTCACTTGTGGAGAGACACAGAGCGTCGCTGCGGTAACACCACGTCTGAGCCCTCTCGCTGTTACACAACCAATGAGGAAATTTATATTTTATATTTTTGGGTGGTGGTGGTGGTGGTGGTGGGTGTGTGTGTGTGTGTGGGGGGGGGGGGGGGGTTGCTGCCAAGCCAATGGGGAGAGAGTTCAGTTAGAGGTTCTGTATTGCAAATCAAATTCCAAGCAAAGCAACAGAAGTGATGCAGAGAGAGAGAGAGAGAGAGAGAGAGAGAGAGAGAGAGAGAGAGAGAGAGAGAGAGAGAGAGAGAGAGAGAGAGAGAGAGAGAGAGAGAGAGAGGGAGAGAGAGAGAGAGATAGAGAGGGAGGGGGCGGAGGGGCGTTTTGAAACGAGAAGAAAGATAGTACTCTGAAAACTTGGGTCTCAAATAATGCATGTTTGAGCCGAAACTTCCTCAGGCAGTTTTTGACGGGAGAACTGAGGAGACTTTGTGGTGGTTCAAACAGAGCGTTGCGAAAGGCGACAAAATCCTCCCAGCCAGAGAAAGAAAAAAAAAAGAGAAAAAAAAACAAGAGCAGGCTTTGCGGTAGAACAGCCTCGCTTTCTTGTGAGGCAAAAAGTGTCACTCTCCCGACACAATCTGTCATTTCCATCTCGCTGGCTGTCACTTTTACTCTGCCACTCCCTCTTTCTCACTCTCACTCTCTCTCTCTCTCTCTCTCTCTCTCTCTCTCTCTCTCTCTCTCTCTCTCTCTCTCTCTCTCTCTCTCTCTCTCTCTCTCTCTCTCCTTCCCCTCTATGTTCATCTGCCTCAATCTCCATCGGAGACGCAGCGTTTCCTGTGTGACAGATTCCAGGATGTCGTCTCTAAACAAGCAGGATTCCATTCAACAAAAGCGAGCGAGCAGAAAGAAACGAGCCAGACAGAAACTTCCAGTGGCGTGGTCGGCGTAAACAAACAAACCGTCCGGGAGGTTTGTAAGGAGCTTACCGTTGTCTCACGCTCGAGAACACACAACATGGCCGCCACGTATACCAAAAAGGCCCGGGTTATCTCAAGACTGTAGGTGGAAGTTCCAGAAAACACTACCAGACCCTATGGCTATGGTCTTTTGACATGCTATTGACCCCCTCCCCCTCAGTTACTATGTCACTTCCTGTTTGGACAAAGACCTTGTTTTCCACATGTGCTGACCGAATGTAACACCGCTGTCAACGCTGAGGAGTTGCTGTCGGAGACATACGCCCCGTGGCGGCATGGCGCTAAACAGGTTGTGTTCGCCCCCGAGGTTAACATCACCGCAGACAGGCCTGAGATGAAAGGCCAAACAACCTGTCTCCTCTCTCTCTCTCTCTCTCTCTCTCTCTCTCTCTCTCTCTCCACTCTTGTGGATGAATTGTGAGCCCCACCCTTCCTGTGCCTTGGCCTTGCCGCGAGTCTTGCCGATGGGGCCATACCAGTATATACCGCCGGAAGGGTGGGCCTTCCTGGAAGCCAGGACTATAACTTGTAACCGAGCCGCAGCTCATGGAAACAGGGGGGGGGGTGTAGGTGCTGTCAGGCGACAAGTGAGGTGTCTCGCTCCACGCCAACCACAAAGAAAATAACATATCTGCTAGCAAACGAACAGGTGCAGACAAACACGTCTCTCCCTCCTGCGACGAGGCTGACATGGCCCCTGAAGTTCAATGTCTGAATTAATTAGCGTATCGGCCTCTGTGCAAAATGAAATAATCAAGCCAGCTGTAAGCTAGCGAGCGCTTATCCCCCGAGCCCCCTCAGGTTAGACTTGATGTTCTGTCTGCCACAAGAGGAAATGGTATGATGTGAGCCGGCTTGTCTCTGCTAATCCCTCCGTCGAATGTAGCCGTGCACAAGATGACTCCCTCTGAGAGGTAAATGGTAAACATTTCTCATATTCCTCCTCCTCCTCCGTATGTGTGTGTGTGTGTGTGTGTGTGTGTGTGTGTGTGTGTGTGTGTGTGTGTGTGTGTGTGTGTGTGTGTGTGTGTGTGTGTGTGGTTGGGGGGGGGTTAGTGTTTAAAGATATACACACACAGACACCTGCCAGGAAAAAACACAGCTCTCTATGTGTGTGTGTGTGAGTGTGTGTGTGTGTGCGTGCGTGTGTGCGTGTGTGTGTGTGTGTGTGTGACAAGAGACAGATGTTCAGGCTATCAGGTGGCTTGCTGCCTGCTGTAGTTGTGAGAAGGGATGACGGGGCTGGCGGTACCTGGCGGTACCTGCCTGTACCACCGCGCTAGCCAGCATCAAACACAAGCATAAACTATCATTTATCCCATTAACAAGGGGGGGGGGGGGGTGGGCTCCCTATTTCTACTAGACAAAACAAAATCCGACCTTCTCATCCTTTATGCTGGCCTGGGAGAACATGCTCGCTTCTCTTAGCACCCCCATCCTGTCTTGTTCTCACAGGACCAATGGTGGCAGCTTTGAGAAGCTGGGGTTTCAGTCCTAAGGCTGTCCTCGACTAGAGGAATCCTTAAGTCGACTGATTACTGACTGTTAACTGAAAAAAAGCCATATGACTTTGCGGACTAATCGAGTCTATTGAATTGTCAAAATCTGTAAAGATGCATCTCTCTGCAAATCAATCCAATCCTTATATCTAGCATTGTGATGCCAGACAGTATCACACATCCAGGAATCCGGTATCCAGGAAATAGCTCATTAAATATATCATTAATACCTCCATGAAATATGACTAATTGACTAAAAGTCCCTATTCAACGAAGAGTCCCGACAACCAATGTGTTGCCTAATGGACTAAGAACAAGCCGTCCTATTGCACACCCGCTTTGGTTTTCCCAGAATGGGAAAAGGAATCTATTTGGGCTGCTGTGTGCCTGAGGTTTTCTCCCAGTTCCAGGAAGGGTCCGGAGGGCTGTAGACAAAACAGAACCCCCCCCCCACATCATTGGGGCTGTTCTAGGCTAAATGCTATGCTCAGCTAGGTTAGGCATAAAAAAAAAATATTGTTTGTTTCCTGTTGGTTGTCAGTTAGGCCATGGGTAGGTAGGGAATTTATTTTATTTTTTTTATTTTATCTTTCCCACGGCGACTATGGATAGGGAATTTCTTTATTTAATAAAAATGTTCACAACAACATGGATGCATGTACTCTGCCAGCATGTTTAATATCCATAATACTA
>NC_140181.1:58371484-58511484 GCF_963971535.1 Notolepis coatsorum
AACACTTCATTCCTGGGGAGTAAACTGAGCCTGCGAAGGCCCACCCACCCACCCCCATACTAAGAGGCCCGTACCAAGAGGCCCAGACAGGCAGATGCGAACACCATCCACACACACACACACACACTACCACCTCCACTTCCTGAAGAGCTGCAGACAAGGTGTGGTCCTGCCATACTTTGTTTGTCTTCGTGGGCCGAGCTGAGCCCGCTGCAGTCTAAACCAAAGACCCGCCTCACACCTCCAACTTCAGACTAAACTAACCGCACATCCAACTTCAGACTAAACCAAAAACGTGCCTCACACTTCCGGCTTCAGACCTCGCACTTCCAATTTCAGACTACCCCCCCCCCCCCCCCCCCACACACACAAAAAATGTGCCTTGCACACTTCTAAACTAAACTCCAACTGCTGAATTGGCTATATAACCGCCCCCACCCCTCCACCATCTAAACGGATGTGCGCGCTCACTCGTTCACTCAGTGACACAAGCCTAAAACGCAATGTCATTCAGTGACTATACTGTAGCTTCAATACAGACTATAAGACCTCATCCTCAAATATCTCTCTATCACAATGGCTCTGCTATACTTCATACAGTACAGACAGTAGCAAATCCTTTTCAACAGGTTTGTGTATGATTTCTTTTCTGCTGTCAGTGCATATCCAAGAGAGAAACGCTGTTACGTCGAGCGGGCGGGGCTACAGTCTCCAGTCAAAGTTCAGGACAACTGCCTTGTTGGATCAAGAGGGTAATTAGGTACATGTCCTGTCAGATTAATCCAGTATAAAGATTAACCCAACCCGCCCTTTAATTCTGCACACATAACCCCCAGAGCGTCTGGACGTGGCAGTGAGTCAAAGTGGACCAAACTAAAGTAGAGTAAAGATTACATTGTGAAAGATGGCTATCTGTAGCGAACGCCTTGCCAGGAAAATATACTATGGCCCTCGCTCCCGTAGCAGCCGAAAATACACAAGGAAGCACTTGGTATCAGCCAAAAATGCACAAGGAAGCACTTGGAGGAAATTAACTGGATTCCAATTCACTTCATTCACGTTTGCTTATGTCCTTCACTGCTGCTATAACCAGCGTTGAGTTTACATATCTGTGTGAGTTACGTGCATCTTGACCAAACTGCATTGAACTGTCTACTAGGGGTGCACAATTCGGGAAATCTTCAGCTTGTACAGACAAGAGCTCGACCCCATTTACTTTGGTTTGTGGCTAACTATCCGGAACTAGTATGAGGAACAGCAGGGATTGTGCTGAGAAAGGACTCTATCGATCAACATCATACAAGAAGTAGGGCTAGGGTTAGAAAATCTAGGCTAGGGTTCGAAAGAAAGTCTGTACTATCTGAACTATGTCAGTCTGTAGTGTGTCTGGCACTAAGTGACCTAAACTAAACGACTGAACGAGTCAAACACTTTGTGCATCGACTGTACTTTTGATTCTAGATATTTCAACAGTCTCAAAAGTGGACATGTCATTGCACACAGATCAACTCACTACTCCTCGTTGAGTATTTGAAATCTACTGAAACTCTCATACTATGTCCTGCTAATCCACTAAGGTCTTCAGGACCCCCGCTTTAGCTGGATTAATGTTGTAGAATTGGGAGAAATAAGACGGAACGCACACACATAAAGTAGACAACGTGGTCCATCTCTACCCGAGCCATTGTTTCTTAGCCCCGGCTAAGCACCACAAAGGATGAGCAAACAGAAGCAGGAGGGAGGGTGGAGGAGGGGTCAGTCCATGACTCAGGCGCTTTGAGAACCAATGACCCAACGAGGGGAAGGGGGAGGGTGGTTCCACCACAGATCCCAGCTGATACACACCACAAAGGAGATGACAATGGCTAGCCAGCAGACCCCATCGAGGGCCAGAGGTCCAGACCCCCCTCCCCTCACAACAATATATATCCCAGAGCTCCTGGGAGCTGCCCTTCGACATGGCTAAGACTAAACCAGCACATACACACCCTCCCCCAGGAACATTCGATGCTGCTTCCACAACAAAGAGGGTTCCCAGGACCAGGCTAAAACCAAGCCTCCCTCCACAACAAAATACACCTCAGCCTTTTCACTACATCTTCAATGGTCAGCAACGGCTGGGTACCCAAACTTAGCTGTGGGAGCTCGGACCCCCATTTTTTTTTATGGGGCAGCGGAGCACATACATCAGCTCCCCATCCGCGACATTTGTCTTGGACCGAAGAGAGCATGTGCTGTTTAAGAGAAGGGTTAGCGAGTAGCTTTACGAATAAATAAATCAAGGTACCTCTGTGCGTCTTAACATCGACACCACACTTACCACTTAGCAGAGATATAGACTGTTCAAAACGTTCACTTGGCGGCTTCCTCCCAGATTAATGGTGCAAGTTCAATCAGAGATATGATTACTGCTAGCTAGCTTGTCCTGCGCCTCCCTGCTCTTTCTCCCTACCTGGCTAGAGGATGCGATGTCCTTCCTAAACATAGAAGAGATTAATTTCACCCTCAGAGCTCCCAATGAACCCGTTTTCCCAGAACCCTTTGTGGCTTATTTTAGAGTCAGGGCTTGAGGAAGACTAGGTTTTCATATTACATTATATTGGGAGGATATTCTAGCCCGTCTACTGCTTGGTGAGCACTGCATAGCACGGACCCATCCTACACACACACCTGACAAGTTTGTGTACATGAATATGTGTGCGTCTGTATCCCCGTCTGCCCGGGTATTCATTATACGTAACACTCTGGAGGCATCACAGGGGTGGGATTGGGGTGGTGTGTGTGGTTGTGTGCAGGTGCTGACGCTGATGCGTGTGTGTGTGTGTGCGTGGGGGTGAGTCCTCGTCACCGTGGGAGACAAACAGATGGGGATGAAAATGAGTAGGCAGTGAGCTCATATTAATCTCCTCCCACAGCTGATCCAGGCATAAAACAAGCAAGCACACACACACACTCTCTCTCTCTCTCTCTCTCTCTCTCACGCTCACACAATCACACACTATACACACTAGCCCACGCACAATCACACACCAAATGAGGCAGAGGAGGAGGCCATTGCTATTCAAAGCTTCCTCTGCATCTCACGTGGTGGTGTTCCTGCTCGGTAAACACCGGCTGATTAGAAGACGAGTGTTTGAAACACGTCTCACGGAGGAAGCAACTTCCTCGCCTTATTTTAACCTTTAAACCCCCAAACTTTTTACAACGTGCACCATTACATTACCATCATTCATTTGGAATGTCAGAATGTTTTTCATTGTGTGTGTGTGTGTGTGTGTGTGTGTGTGTGTGTGTGTGTGTGTGTGTGTGTGTGTGTGTGTGTGTGTGTGTGTGTGTGTGTGTGTGTGTGCGCGCGAGTGTGTGTGTCAAACGTTCTACATCAGACAGCCATCTACCCCTGTGGGAGCTGCTTGGTGAGACGCGATTGGCTGAAAAAGGGGTGACGGCGAGATGGGTCACCCGTCTTTATTTTATTTTTCTTTATGGGGGGGGGGGGGGGGGGGGGGGTCATGTGATGCGGCTCTTCCAAACACATGGAGGGGGGTGGGGTCTATAGGCCGACATGCCTGTCAACACAAAGAGGGGTTCTGGGCTGACGCAGCACAAAATACACCTCCCCCACACACATACACAGCCCACTGACCAGCCCCATCCCCCCTCACTGACCAACACCACCCCCCCTCACTGACCTGCACCATCCCCCCTCACTGACCACTGACCAGCACCACCCCCCCTCACAGCACCATCTCCCCTCACTGACCAATGTAATAATTGTGGAATATTACTATAATGAGCTGTATGTGTATGAACCAAGCATCCTTTGTGAAGCACTTTGGTTGACAAGTGTCATGTTTAAATGTGCTATATAAATACATTTGATTGATTGATTGATTGATTGACCAGCACCACCCCCCCTCACTGACCAGCACCATCAAGAAAAATGTAACTATGGATAGGCGATATGGTAAAAATACTAGGCTATATCACGATTATTAATACTGCTACAAAAACAACTTTCAGGTTAACTTAAAAAAAGAAAGTGTGTATAATATATATATATGTATCACTGGACAACAAAATACAAATCTAAAAACCTCTGCATAGATCCGTAACCGAATATACCTTCATGTTCTGTATATCTCCCAGCCGAAGAGAGCCGCCCACGAAGACCTTTTTACTGCCAAACAAACTCGAAATAGCCGCTTTCCAATCTCTTGTGGGACAAATAACAAAGGGGTTTCAATCTGAACGAGGTGAAAGAAAACAGTATAGCTTCTTGATGTACTTAGGCTAAATGTTGACTGATTAAATACGATTTCTTGGTTATCTAGGCTCCTCTTTTTTTTGTCATGAACAATTGGCCTATTCAGTCAAGGCCTCAGGCAGGGTGTGTGTATGTGTGTGTGTGTGTGTGTGTGTGTGTGTGTGTGTGTGTGTGTGTGTGTGTGTGTGTGTGTGTGTGTGTGTGTGTCTCTGTCCGTCTGTCTGTCTGTCTGTCTGTCTGTCTGTGCCAGTGGCTGGCTGGGGGGAAAAAAGAAAGAAACAAACTGGAACACTCCCATAAGACGTGATAGTAGAGTAGTATCGGACGCGTTACTCAAGCATCACCGTCGCCAAACACTCTTGTCTCTCTTTATCGACACCTACAACACGTTGGATACAGGCGTGAGAAAAATAGCTGGCGTCTCATTTTTAGCCCCGTGTGTGATACGGCGATATGATCGTTCCGCCGTGTCAAAACAAACACAAGTCATCCGTGGACGTAATAGACACACGTAGATGACATGGTGAGACCTGTCCTACCAGACCACACTATAAACCTGTAAAACTGTGCACCTGAAGAAGGTCTTTAGTGGTTTTGAACTAGATACCGATACCGATAATGGCACCAGATATTTGTATGAGAAAATTCTCCCCAATGCTTGATTTGTTGTTTTTATTAACACATGACTCATACATGCATGTTAGATCTCATGGAGTTAAAATGACATATCTCAACCAAACTGATATCTATACTGGATCGGATACCGCTACTCAGTATCAGCCGATACTGAAAGTCTAGCAGTCACACTCTGTTATCAGCAGTGGAAAAAGTGGTATCGGTGCCTCCCTGTTTCGAACCATTTAGATGAACCGTTTTACGCCGACGCAAACAAAGCACCAAATTGCCGGGCCGCCTGACAAATGACCCTGACCCGACACATCCACTCACTCAGCGTCCGCACACCGCAGGGCGGGGGAGATGTTGACGGACGGCAGTCGGGGGCCGCGTGTAGCGGTTAAGGCTAGTAGCTGGGGCCCTGCACTGTGCCATGTGTGTTGATGAATATTTCAAGCCCCATCTCATTAAATAAACACGGCGGCCCTCAACCGCCTACGGTAATTCAACCATCAATAATGAACAGCCACGAAAATAAATAAATAAGTCGCTTGTTCCCCGGGGGACTGATGGTCATCAAAACGCACCGTCCGACTGCAAAACAGGGTCAACACCTGGATGGGGTCACCGGGTTCTTCCGTGCAATATCACTTGACGCTGCGAACCAGACATGCACGCTTGTGGTTTCCACCGGAGACAAATAGCGGGGTCTAGAAGTGGGAAGGATGGGGGGGTTTGTTCACGTGTGCCGTGTTTATTCGCAATGGGTATGAATAATAATAGTACCAGAGGAAAGAGTGGAAGCTGCAGCTTGTTTCCGTGCTGTGATCTTGGTCTCGGCTCTGAGGTTCGCGTTCAGCACTTTCCCAGACAGCGTGTGTGCATGGTTGCATACAACAGCAGCAGCAGCAGCAACGTGGCCCGCCTCTTGGAAATGCTTCTTTTTGTTTTTGGTCTTTCCTTTCTTCTTTCAGTGTGTATGGGGAGGGGGTATATCTGAGACGCCAGCATTTTCATCCAACCCCCCCTCCCTGCTTTGTCCTCTTGGAACAAGACAGAGTGCAGGCCGCGAGTTGCGATTCTCTCAGGCAGGTATATTAATGTACTGCCCGACCTCCTCTATGAGACTGTTCATAAAGCACATCACATCGGCCCGACTGGCCCTCCCATCTGTCATGTGGAGACACTCCTGGAGACACTACGACTGATCGGGGAGGTACTGTAGGTAAGTTAGAGGAGACTGTACAGGTTAGAGGAGGCTCTGTATGTAGGTTAGAGGAGGCTGTAGGTAGGTTAGAGGAGGCTGTACAGGTTAGAGGAGGCTCTGTTAGAGCCATATGGAATCCGCGATCACGGAATCGCGGACAGAATCGCGGAATTGAGCAATAAAAATGGAATCAACTATAAAAAAAAAATTATTAATTTTTTTTTTTTTTTTACTTTTTTTTTTTTATGTTGTGGGACTTGTACAGCACTTTGTTCAACTTTGTCAGTGCTGTAAAGTTGAAACCTTTTTAAATATTAGACAAACAAAGCACTTTGCTTTCATGAAATATTGTAAGCAGTCATTTGAGGCTTCATAAAAGCAGCACAATGAACACAAATCTGTCGGTGCAGAGTCTGACCTCATCTTAAATAACAAACAGCATTGCTTGTTGTAGTTAACAAAGAGAGGCAGAGTTGATTTTGCAAAAATATATATACCTTTTTATTTTTTTAATAATCAAAATTTATTTTCATATTCGAATCCCATGCCCATCGAACGAAGCTTCGAAGTATTTAAGACAGCCCTATTAAATAGACTGTTATATCTTATTAAATTGTGGACATTTATTCATTCCCACTTATTAGACACTATTTCTGATGGTAAAATGAGCGTACAAAGCAAAATACAGAATTTTGAAATATTAAAACGGAAAAAACGGAATTTGGAAAAAAATTAAATGGAATTTGGAAAAAAATAAAACGGATTTCATATGGCTCTAGGCTCTGTATGTAAGTTAGAGGAGGCTGTAGGTAGGTTAGAGGAGGTACTGTAGGTAGGTTAGAGGAGACTGTAGGTAGGTTAGAGGAGACTGTAGGTAGGTTAGAGGAGGTACTGTAGGTAGGTTAGAGGAGGCTGTAGGTAGGTTAGAGGAGGTACTGTAGGTAGGTTAGAGGAGACTGTAGGTAGGTTAGAGGAGGCTGTAGGTAGGTTAGAGGAGACTGTAGGTAGGTTAGAGGAGACTGTAGGTAGGTTAGAGGAGACTGTAGGTAGGTTAGAGGAGACTGTAGGTAGGTTAGAGGAGGTACTGTAGGTAGGTTAGAGGAGACTGTAGGTAGGTTAGAGGAGGTACTGTAGGTAGGTTAGAGGAGGTACTGTAGGTAGGTTAGAGGAGACTGTAGGTAGGTTAGAGGAGGCTGTAGGTAGGTTAGAGGAGACTGTAGGTAGGTTAGAGGAGGCTGTAGGTAGGTTAGAGGAGGTACTGTAGGTAGGTTAGAGGAGGTACTGTAGGTAGGTTAGAGGAGGCTGTAGGTAGGTTAGAGGAGACTGTAGGTAGGTTAGAGGAGGTACTGTAGGTAGGTTAGAGGAGGCTGTAGGTAGGTTAGAGGAGACTGTAGGTAGGTTAGAGGAGGTACTGTAGGTAGGTTAGAGGAGGCTGTAGGTAGGTTAGAGGAGACTGTAGGTAGGTTAGAGGAGGTACTGTAGGTAGGTTAGAGGAGGCTGTAGGTAGGTTAGAGGAGACTGTAGGTAGGTTAGAGGAGGTACTGTAGGTAGGTTAGAGGAGACTGTAGGTAGGTTAGAGGAGGTACTGTAGGTAGGTTAGAGGAGGCTGTAGGTAGGTTAGAGGAGACTGTAGGTAGGTTAGAGGAGACTGTAGGTAGGTTAGAGGAGGCTGTAGGTAGGTTAGAGGAGGTACTGTAGGTAGGTTAGAGGAGGCTGTAGGTAGGTTAGAGGAGGTACTGTAGGTAGGTTAGAGGAGGCTGTAGGTAGGTTAGAGGAGACTGTAGGTAGGTTAGAGGAGGTACTGTAGGTAGGTTAGAGGAGACTGTAGGTAGGTTAGAGGAGACTGTAGGTAGGTTAGAGGAGGTACTGTAGGTAGGTTAGAGGAGGTACTGTAGGTAGGTTAGAGGAGACTGTAGGTAGGTTAGAGGAGGCTGTAGGTAGGTTAGAGGAGACTGTAGGTAGGTTAGAGGAGGCTGTAGGTAGGTTAGAGGAGGTACTGTAGGTAGGTTAGAGGCTGTAGGTAGGTTAGAGGAGGTACTGTAGGTAGGTTAGAGGAGGTACTGTAGGTAGGTTAGAGGAGGTACTGTAGGTAGGTTAGAGGAGACTGTAGGTAGGTTAGAGGAGGCTGTAGGTAGGTTAGAGGAGACTGTAGGTAGGTTAGAGGAGGTACTGTAGGTAGGTTAGAGGAGACTGTAGGTAGGTTAGAGGAGGTACTGTAGGTAGGTTAGAGGAGACTGTAGGTAGGTTAGAGGAGGTACTGTAGGTAGGTTAGAGGAGGTACTGTAGGTAGGTTAGAGGAGGTACTGTAGGTAGGTTAGAGGAGACTGTAGGTAGGTTAGAGGAGACTGTAGGTAGGTTAGAGGAGGCTGTAGGTAGGTTAGAGGAGGTACTGTAGGTAGGTTAGAGGAGACTGTAGGTAGGTTAGAGGAGGTACTGTAGGTAGGTTAGAGGAGACTGTAGGTAGGTTAGAGGAGGTACTGTAGGTAGGTTAGAGGAGACTGTAGGTAGGTTAGAGGAGGCTGTAGGTAGGTTAGAGGAGACTGTAGGTAGGTTAGAGGAGGTACTGTAGGTAGGTTAGAGGAGACTGTAGGTAGGTTAGAGGAGGTACTGTAGGTAGGTTAGAGGAGACTGTAGGTAGGTTAGAGGAGGCTGTAGGTAGGTTAGAGGAGGTACTGTAGGTAGGTTAGAGGAGGTACTGTAGGTAGGTTAGAGGAGACTGTAGGTAGGTTAGAGGAGACTGTAGGTAGGTTAGAGGAGGTACTGTAGGTAGGTTAGAGGAGACTGTAGGTAGGTTAGAGGAGGCTGTAGGTAGGTTAGAGGAGACTGTAGGTAGGTTAGAGGAGACTGTAGGTAGGTTAGAGGAGGTACTGTAGGTAGGTTAGAGGAGGTACTGTAGGTAGGTTAGAGGAGACTGTAGGTAGGTTAGAGGAGGTACTGTAGGTAGGTTAGAGGAGGCTGTAGGTAGGTTAGAGGAGACTGTAGGTAGGTTAGAGGAGACTGTAGGTAGGTTAGAGGAGGCTGTAGGTAGGTTAGAGGAGGTACTGTAGGTAGGTTAGAGGAGGCTGTAGGTAGGTTAGAGGAGACTGTAGGTAGGTTAGAGGAGGTACTGTAGGTAGGTTAGAGGAGGTACTGTAGGTAGGTTAGAGGAGGTACTGTAGGTAGGTTAGAGGAGGCTGTAGGTAAGTTAGAGGAGGTACTGTAGGTAGGTTAGAGGAGACTGTAGGTAGGTTAGAGGAGGCTGTAGGTAGGTTAGAGGAGACTGTAGGTAGGTTAGAGGAGACTGTAGGTAGGTTAGAGGAGACTGTAGGTAGGTTAGAGGAGACTGTAGGTAGGTTAGAGGAGGTACTGTAGGTAGGTTAGAGGAGGTACTGTAGGTAGGTTAGAGGAGGCTGTAGGTAGGTTAGAGGAGACTGTAGGTAGGTTAGAGGAGACTGTAGGTAGGTTAGAGGAGGTACTGTAGGTAGGTTAGAGGAGACTGTAGGTAGGTTAGAGGAGGTACTGTAGGTAGGTTAGAGGAGGTACTGTAGGTAGGTTAGAGGAGACTGTAGGTAGGTTAGAGGAGGTACTGTAGGTAGGTTAGAGGAGGTACTGTAGGTAGGTTAGAGGAGACTGTAGGTAGGTTAGAGGAGACTGTAGGTAGGTTAGAGGAGGTACTGTAGGTAGGTTAGAGGAGGTACTGTAGGTAGGTTAGAGGAGACTGTAGGTAGGTTAGAGGAGGTACTGTAGGTAGGTTAGAGGAGGTACTGTAGGTAGGTTAGAGGAGACTGTAGGTAGGTTAGAGGAGGTACTGTAGGTAGGTTAGAGGAGGTACTGTAGGTAGGTTAGAGGAGGCTGTAGGTAGGTTAGAGGAGGTACTGTAGGTAGGTTAGAGGAGACTGTAGGTAGGTTAGAGGAGACTGTAGGTAGGTTAGAGGAGACTGTAGGTAGGTTAGAGGAGGTACTGTAGGTAGGTTAGAGGAGACTGTAGGTAGGTTAGAGGAGGTACTGTAGGTAGGTTAGAGGAGACTGTAGGTAGGTTAGAGGAGGCTGTAGGTAGGTTAGAGGAGGTACTGTAGGTAGGTTAGAGGAGACTGTAGGTAGGTTAGAGGAGACTGTAGGTAGGTTAGAGGAGACTGTAGGTAGGTTAGAGGAGGTACTGTAGGTAGGTTAGAGGAGGCTGTAGGTAGGTTAGAGGAGGTACTGTAGGTAGGTTAGAGGAGACTGTAGGTAGGTTAGAGGAGGTACTGTAGGTAGGTTAGAGGAGGCTGTAGGTAGGTTAGAGGAGGTACTGTAGGTAGGTTAGAGGAGGTACTGTAGGTAGGTTAGAGGAGGTACTGTAGGTAGGTTAGAGGAGACTGTAGGTAGGTTAGAGGAGACTGTAGGTAGGTTAGAGGAGACTGTAGGTAGGTTAGAGGAGACTGTAGATGTTAGAGGAGGTACTGTAGGTAGGTTAGAGGAGGTACTGTAGGTAGGTTAGAGGCTGTAGGTAGGTTAGAGGAGGTACTGTAGGTAGGTTAGAGGAGGTACTGTAGGTAGGTTAGAGGAGACTGTAGGTAGGTTAGAGGAGGTACTGTAGGTAGGTTAGAGGAGACTGTAGGTAGGTTAGAGGAGACTGTAGGTAGGTTAGAGGAGACTGTAGGTAGGTTAGAGGAGACTGTAGGTAGGTTAGAGGAGGTACTGTAGGTAGGTTAGAGGAGGCTGTAGGTAGGTTAGAGGAGGTACTGTAGGTAGGTTAGAGGAGGTACTGTAGGTAGGTTAGAGGAGGTACTGTAGGTAGGTTAGAGGAGGTACTGTAGGTAGGTTAGAGGAGGTACTGTAGGTAGGTTAGAGGAGACTGTAGGTAGGTTAGAGGAGGCTGTAGGTAGGTTAGAGGAGGCTGTAGGTAGGTTAGAGGAGACTGTAGGTAGGTTAGAGGAGGCTGTAGGTAGGTTAGAGGAGACTGTAGGTAGGTTAGAGGAGGTACTGTAGGTAGGTTAGAGGAGACTGTAGGTAGGTTAGAGGAGGTATTGTAGGTAGGTTAGAGGAGGTACTGTAGGTAGGTTAGAGGCTGTAGGTAGGTTAGAGGAGGTACTGTAGGTAGGTTAGAGGAGACTGTAGGTAGGTTAGAGGAGACTGTAGGTAGGTTAGAGGAGGTACTGTAGGTAGGTTAGAGGAGGTACTGTAGGTAGGTTAGAGGAGGCTGTAGGTAGGTTAGAGGAGACTGTAGGTAGGTTAGAGGAGGTACTGTAGGTAGGTTAGAGGAGACTGTAGGTAGGTTAGAGGAGGCTGTAGGTAGGTTAGAGGAGGTACTGTAGGTAGGTTAGAGGAGGCTGTAGGTAGGTTAGAGGAGGTACTGTAGGTAGGTTAGAGACTGTAGGTAGGTTAGAGGAGGCTGTAGGTAGGTTAGAGGAGACTGTAGGTAGGTTAGAGGAGGCTGTAGGTAGGTTAGAGGAGACTGTAGGTAGGTTAGAGGAGGTACTGTAGGTAGGTTAGAGACTGTAGGTAGGTTAGAGGAGGTACTGTAGGTAGGTTAGAGGAGGTACTGTAGGTAGGTTAGAGGAGGCTGTAGGTAGGTTAGAGGAGACTGTAGGTAGGTTAGAGGAGACTGTAGGTAGGTTAGAGGAGACTGTAGGTAGGTTAGAGGAGACTGTAGGTAGGTTAGAGGAGACTGTAGGTAGGTTAGAGGAGACTGTAGGTAGGTTAGAGGAGGTACTGTAGGTAGGTTAGAGGAGGCTGTAGGTAGGTTAGAGGAGGTACTGTAGGTAGGTTAGAGGTAGGGGTGCACCGATGTATCCAGGGGGCGAAACTAGAGCCCGCCAAGCGCCATTGGCGCTCAGTTTTTACGTTTGGCGCCTCCCACTGAGAGGTCTGCCCGCCGTGTGGCGTGTAATCAATCAATCAAGTTCATAACGATACTCTTATTTTGAAAATCTGTGCGGGTCTCATTTCCGCCGCAAGCGCATCTCCAGTCATAATATCGATGGCTCCGGCAGTTAGCAACATTCAGTTCGTATGATACTCTTATTTTGAAAAGAACCGTGGCAACGAGTCATATCCGCCCAGCCCTGCAGCGGGATACTATTGGCTTCTGCTCGTATCAACACAGAGGCAGTCTGCTCGAGTCTAGTCTAGAGCGGACCTCCATGAGCTACCGTTACTGTTTAAACAATGACCCAGTCAACTATTCACTTTTAGTTTAATACATGACGAGGCATTGTCTAACGGTATCTAGCTGGCTAGCTACTGATAGCTGCTGATATCAACAAATGCTCCAGCAATAGTCGACTCGAGTGCATAATACCTCCGTTCCCTCGTTAGCTAGCTCACGTTAGCTAGCTCACGTTAGCTAGCTCACGTTAGCTCTATATGTCCCAGTAAACTAAATTGTCTTAACGTTATCTAGCGGGCTAGCAGTAGCTACAGATAGCTCCTGATATCAATGTCTTATAACATTGATTCAATGCGTATTCTAGCTGAGGGCATGTTGAATGTGATTTGACCAAAGAACCGTAACATTATACCAATAGGGTCCAGCTGCAGCGCCGGAGAATCCTTGCATGCTGAATGTAAGGTCTAGCTGTAGCGCCGGAGAATCCTTGCTGGAGCTGGAGGCTACTCAAGTATACACACAGACAGTGGAGCTGTTTGCAGATAGCGAGCATTTTGACTTATTGCGTGGTGGCGATGTCTCGCAGATAATACAACTACAAGTATGATTATATAATATATATTTTAATAAAAAAAAAAATTATATAAAATATATATATATAAATTTTTTTTTAATAAAAAAAAATTTGGCAGGTAAGAAATATGCTTGGCGAGTAGATTCTTCCCATCTACCCGCCACTGGCCGGTGAGTCAAAAAGTTAATTTCGTGCCCTGGATGTATCGGTCGGGTATCGGTATCGGCCGATAAGCTCGAATGTGCCGATGGCAGTAGCTGATAAATATCCATCAATTTGTGTAGCGTCAAAAGACAAAAAAAAGTTCACTCGCGACCTGCACAACGCCGTCCCCAGTCCCCCACACACACACACAAGCTACTGCATCAAAGTTACTACTTATGATTAACAAGGCATTCGTTTTGTGGCATTAACGTTATATAGTTAGTGTTACACGTTCAATAACATCAGCATATTATTTACCCGAACGTAGCAAGCATACTCGTTCATACTAGCTCAGTTCCTTCCGTTGCTCATAGAGCCCTGAGTTTTACCCATTCTGCAATCTGTTAATAAAGTTTTCAATCAGACACATGTATAGAAAGGCTTTGTTTTATTATAACATTCGTTGCAGTAAAATCATTATGCCTCATTTAGTCATCCTGCGGAGCTAAAAGCTAAATGGCGGCGCAACGTTTGTTGTTGTTGTAGAATACCTCTCGTCAAAATCAATGGCGGACAAAAGCGGAAGTAAAAAATGTATACGCGCTTGCCGATTGGTGGTAACAGCAGAGGCGGGTGCAAGCGGTGTGTGACGTAATTGGCAGAATCGACTGTCAATCAAAATGTCATTGGTTGAGAGCTCTGGTTGAGACAATAGTATCCAGCTGCAGCCCGGTAGACCATACTGGTAGAACTAGTATCTAGCTGCAGCCCGACAGACCATACTGGGAGAGAGATAGTGCCATTTCTTGATGTTTCCTTTTTTTAAGTAAGTAAAGAGGCCTATGTTCATATCGGTGAGCACAATTTGTAACACAAATATACAGTAGTTTCATAAAAAAAAAAAACAAAAAAAAAAAAATATTACAAAGATATATATATATATATATATATATATATATATATATATATTTAAAAAAATGCCACAAATATCGGTATCGGTATCGGCCGATTGTGTTAGTTGAACAATCGGTATCGGTGGCAAATTTTCATATCGGTGCATCCCTAGTTAGAGGAGCCTATAGGTAGGTTAGAGGAGACTGTAGGTAGGTTAGAGGAGACTCAGCACGCAGGTAGACCAGGGGAGGCTAGAGAAAAGGAAGCACAGGAGGAGGGGAGGGGTTGGAGGCAGACAATAGTCTGCACTGAAGGCTCAAAGTCCCCTTTTCTTTTCTTTCGAGGATTGGGGATTTCTGTTATTCCATAATGATGGTGGTGGTGCAATTTTCCTGGACATGCGAGGTGATTTATGTGGGTTTTGGGGGGCAGGGCAGGGGAGGTTAGGTTGAGAGGGGACCCTAAATAATTACAGAGCTAAACTACGCAACAAAACCCAAAGAGCAGGAAGTTCACAGGT
The DNA here is from genome assembly GCF_963971535.1 of Notolepis coatsorum. Classification (NCBI taxonomy): domain Eukaryota; kingdom Metazoa; phylum Chordata; class Actinopteri; order Aulopiformes; family Paralepididae; genus Notolepis; species Notolepis coatsorum. The sequence continues at coordinate 58,385,770 of NC_140181.1, forward strand.
TGTAATACAAGCGTAATACAGCTTTTGATATTCCTCTTTCAAAAATAAAAACAACAGAAACTGTGTTTCCCTAAATTGAAGTAAACGTCACTTTATATAAATCATTGGGCAATCAAACGGAAGATTTAAAGGGATGCCGATGCACATACAAAAAAGCCAACGAGATTGCTTCTTTAGATCACTCTCTTTATCCTGTGCCCAATCAGTCATCGAGAAAATCCCCCTTTTGTTCGACTAACTTTAAAAGGCTGCGAATTAACTAGCTACTGGTGGCAAGGGGGGCGATATGAAAAGAATCGAGAGCGTCTTTAATTTATTCTCCGCCGCTTCTATCTCGCTCTTTTGAAGTTTCTTTTTCAGCAGACAACACAACAAAACCGTGTCACCTGTGACTTTGTTTTTCAGCAGCGCCGCCTCTCATCATGGGGTTGTTATTATTACGGTTCCTGTGTTCTCTCAGCGTTGTTCTTTGTGGCGGAGCGCTGCAGAGAGAGAGATGCACCCGCTATCAGCCGGGCATCTGAACAACGCGTGGGGCTTTTCATCTCGACACGCAGCGGTTCTTTAAAAGCGCTACGGCGAGGAGCCTCAGAGAGAATCTGAACCGAGCGCCGCGCTTCACCCGCTGCGTCTCAGAAGGGATGCCGTGTGTGTGTGTGTGTGTGTGTGTGTGTGTGTGTGTGTGTGTGTGTGTGTGTGTGTGTGTGTGTGTGTGTGTGTGTGTGTGTGTGTGTGTGTGATGGCGGGCAGGGGGGGGGATAAATGTAGCTTTTCGGGTGGTTTGCAGCAAAGAGAGAAGTGAAGAAAACAAGAGCTTCTTTCACCAATCGGCAGCATATGTGGAAAATAATTAGTGAGCGACTCTCTTAACACACAAACTTAACTGCTAGTTAAACCCCCCCCCTTCCTAATTGAATTTCATTTGCATACCATTCAAGCTACAAAGCAATTACAGTCAAAATCGTTAACGGGGATGGGTTTCCTTATCTCCGTCGCAGAAGGCGATTCTTTTTATCGGCGCGGAATCTGTGCCTTTGGGGTCTCATCAACGACAGATTGGCGGCTCCCGGAAAACTCTGGAAGATGCATTAGCATCCGTTCACAACCGAGTTCCGGGGGCGACGTCGTACGTGGCGGCGCTCGTTAGTTTCCGAGTCCCACCAAGAGTTTTTTGTGCGTAAAGCAGCGCGTCGGATCGGAGGTGAATTATAGAGGAGTTTCACTCCAGATGAGTGGAGTGTGTTCAATACGAGGGTCCTCTCTGGCTCTCTCGGCTAAAGCGTCGGAAGTGATGGAGTTTTCAGACAGACACACTTGACATAGGAAGACTGGACTGTCAATATACGGCATTGATCTCTCTGGCCCTAAGCGACGGTCAATGGGGCAAACGGCTGACTGTACTGTACTGCCTGTAAGACAGTCTGGCAGGGTGACTAAGATGGAACGGGCTGAGAACAGAACTCATTAGACTTGGCCTAATTGAATTGGTGGCTCCCTCGTTTTCGGGGGACATGCCGAGGGGGGAGGGGGGGGGGTGACAACTCTCCCTGTTTCACAGAGACACAAGTCACTGAGGTCACTCCACGAACAGTAGACAATGTGACGTTTAACCCTTTCACTGCCGCACTACCAAACCGGTTAACCCTTTCACTGCGACAATACACAGAGGGTTAACCCTTTCACTGCCACACGACAGAAGGTTAACCCTTTACTATCACACAAAAAAGAGTTAAAGGAACATGCTAACATTATGGGAAATACACTTAAGTTGTCTTCTCCCCGGAGTCAGACAAGAAGATAAGATACCAATTTCCTCTGTGTGTGTTCGGCAGAAAGCTATCCTATTTAGCATGCATGAATGGAAGTGGATACGGACCACTAGCCTAGCTTAACCCTCAAGGCACCTTAGTCACAAAACTGGTCAAATGGGTTAGGGTTAGGGTTTTCGTCACGTGTGTTTGTGGATAGCGTTGGCTAGATTTTATGTATGCCAAAAAAGTAGCTCAGTATCACATCTTGGACTCACATTACATTAATCCATGTTTGTTTTTTTAAAACAATCACTATTAAGCGCGTGAACAGCAAGTGTCACACCTTTCACCCTAGTCGCAGAACTGGACAGGTAACCCTAACCCCAACCCTAACCCTAATTTAAGAATTGGTTAAAATCCTGAAAATGAATAAATATTCGATATGTATGGTGAGGACTGAAGTTAATAATGATATTCATGAAAGAAAATTGGAACAATACATGAAAAAGATATGTTTTACTGAGATTGCAGTTTCAGTCACTAGGGAGACAGGTAGTGGGTTTTTTAAAGGTTGACTCAAGGGTTAAAGCTCTGGAAGAGGTGTTTTTTGGTCAACAGCTAGGCTAGTGGTCCGTATCCGCTTCCACTCATTTGTGTTAAGCTTGCAGCCCGATAGTTTTCTACTGAACGCACAGGAAATTGGTATCTTGTCTGACTCTGGAGAAGATGGTAGGCGCATTTTCCATAATGTTGGTGGGGAGGGGGTTATTTTCTAACCGTCACATGATCAGAAGAACAGCATTCAGCTCCATAGCCAGACAACTCCTAAAGTTGCAACAACCCGAAGAAGAAGAAGAAAGGATAAAATGCAGATATTCTCTCCCGTGGCCATTGATATGCATAGCTAGCAGCTGTTGTCCTGTCCACTGCGAGGACATGGCTGGCTGTCAGAAGGCTTAGGCAAGCCTGTGCCTTGCATATGAAACAGGACATAGGCCTATATTCCCTCGGGGAGTTCACTTCCTCTAACCCCCCCCACCCACACACACACAGACAGGCCTCCACCCCCCTCTCCTCAAACAAGCGGCCCCTTCAGCTGGAGGCCAGATATCCCAGGCTGCAATGGGGGACTTTTTTTGGGGGGTGGGAAGTGTGTGTGTGTGTGTGTGTGTGTGTGTGTGTGTGTGTGTGTGTGTGTGTGTGTGTGTGTGTGTGTGTGTGTGTGTGCGTGCGTGCGTGCATGTGTGTGTGTGTGTGTGTGGGGGGGGGGGGGGGGGGGGGTGTTGGGAAGTGTGTGCGTGTGTGTGTGTGTGTGTGTGTGTGTGTGTGTGTGTGTGTGTGTGTGTGTGTGTGTGTGTGTGTGTGTGTGAGGGGGGGGGGTGTATAGAGGTAAAAGGGGAAGTCTCTGGATGGAAGACTGCACTGGAGCAGCACTCCTTTTGGAGGAAAACTATTTTTTTAAGTAGGGCCCCAAACCCACTCTGGCAAAAGGGCTGAGTCACACAGGCACTACCTCCTGGAAGACATGTCTGTCTCCCTTTGCACTCGTCCCTCCTTTTCAGGCTTTTTTCCATGTTCAATGTTGGAACACTAACCAGCCATTTCAGTGGAGACGTGACTCTGGAGACGTGACGCTGAAGACGTGACGCTGAAGACGTGACTCTGGAGACGTGACGCTGAAGATGTGACGCTGAAGACGTGACTCTGGAGACATGACTCTGAAGACGTGGTGACTCTGAAGACGTGACTCTGGAGACGTGACTCTGAAGATGTGACTCTGGAGACGTGACTCTGAAGACGTGACACTGGAGACGGGACTCTGGAGACGTGACTCTGGAGACGTGACTCTGGAGACGTGACGCTGAAGACGTGACTCTGGAGACGTGACTCTGAAGACGTGACACTGGAGACGGGACTCTGGAGACGTGACTCTGGAGACGTGACTCTGGAGACGTGACGCTGAAGACGTGACTCTGGAGACGTGACGCTGAAGACGTGACTCTGGAGACAACGGTCGTGCCGCACTGGCAGAGGTGGCCCACGGAATAAAAAACAATACAAATAAAACCCATTTACCATTTACCAAAACCCAGTAAGTTATTAAAAATAAATACATAAATGTGGCTTCCACTCTTGTTTCTATACTCCTTCTCATACTTTCTATACTAGTCTGTAAAAAAGAAATTCTCCCTGTCACCCTGTTGTGAAAATTAAACATCAGAGGAGGATTTCAACTTGATTTTCCTGTCCTGCGGAGGCAGAGAGGAGGACATACAGACAGGAAGACAAACAGGCAGACAGAGCGGTGATTGGTTGGTTTTAATAGCATGCCGGTGTGTGGGGAGTGGGGACATGTTTCCTTCAAGCTCATTCAGGAGTGGGTTCCTGAGACTTTCCTAGCTTTGCATAATGCGTTCTGTCTCCTCCTCCGGAGGGGAGCGGCAGGTCTGGAATGTGACTCCACCATGGTCTGCTCCACTCCTGGCCTAGCCGTACAGACTACCTAACGACTGACTGCTGCCTGTCTGCCTCGGAGAGATTATCCCAAGACATGTGCGTTCGTCTGCCAAAAATAACCAAAACACCACTCCTGATAGCACGACTGTATCCGATATATTGAGAAAAGAAAATAGAATAGAATAGAATACCGAAGACATCATCTGGGACTGAAGGGGATGTTTGGCCTTGGAAAGGAGAAAACATAGATTATATAAGAAAATTTAAAGTTGCTGTTGACTCGCTGGTGTTAAAAAAAACAAGTTCTAAGCGCATGCTGGCAGAGCGTCAGGCTTCCCTCTATTCTCTCCCTCCTCATATCTCCCCTGAACAGATGGATCGTGTATAAATCACATCATCTTGAGGGCAAAATAAAAGTTTAGCGACGTACTAAATCTGCAGCCGCAATCCTTATCTAAACATCCTGATGCGGAAAAAGCCACTGATTATGTTTTGCCACCCACATGTGTGCCAGCCCGAAACCAGACTACGACAGCCAGCGCTGGCACGGTGAACTCCAAGAAGAGCTCCCCGCCCAAGCGAGACCATAAACTTTGAACCCATTCAATAGCTCACCGCACCGGTGTTTGCATACGCGTGCGCGTTGCACACACACACAGTCAACACCGGGGGCTGCCCTCCTGTCTAAGACACACACAGTCAACACCGGGGCTGCCCTCCTGTCTAAGACACACACAGTCAACACCGGGGCTGCCCTCCTGTCTAAGACACACACAGTCAACACCGGGGGCTGCCCTCCTGTCTAAGACACACACAGTCAACACCGGGGCTGCCCTCCTGTCTAAGACACACACAGTCAACACCGGGGGCTGCCCTCCTGTCTAAGACACACACAGTCAACACGGGGCTGCCCTCCTGTCTAAGACACACACAGTCAACACCGGGGGCTGCCCTCCTGTCTAAGACACACACAGTCAACACCGGGGGCTGCCCTCCTGTCTAAGACACACACAGTCAACACGGGGCTGCCCTCCTGTCTAAGATTAGAATTGAGAATGCGTGTCGACTGCAGATTCCAACAGTTTTTAGTTTTTTTGCTGCAAGAAGAGTGTGTGTGTGTGTGTGTGTGTGTGTGTGTGTGTGTGTGGCTCATAGCATAGTATTTTACAAGTACAGGAAGTGCCACCAGCATCACTTCCTGTGTCTGTCAGTCTGCAAGACTGCTGCATCTCACACTTCTGTAATACCCGAATTAATATGCACAGAGCTGTCCGTCCCCCCCCTCGACTAAAAACACTCAAAGATGAGATTTTCTCATGCGTTGAAAAAAAGCTCAGCCACACTGCAACAGTCCAGCAGCTCCTTGGCTCTGCTTCCCCTCCGAGAGCATCTTCCAAAGTACCTCCACCGTTCCAGAAAGTGCCGACAAAGGGGAGCTTTGTTGCCATAAGTTTAGCAGTATTCCTCAGATATCCGACTGCAAATATTCCCTCATTAGCATAGCTTCAACCCCGGCCGCTCGAGAGAAGAAGAAGAAGAAGAAGAAGAAGAATAAGAGAAAACACTAGTTAAAAAGAAAGGGGGCGGGCCTCAAACAGCCACTCAGTACAAACAATCAGTGACACCCCGGCGCCTTGCAAGCTCTTGTAAAAATAGACGGGGCCTTTAAATTGGGGGGTGCTGGAGGTGCAGCCCACTCTAGGCTAAATGCGGACGGGTGCCAAGAGTGGGTATTCAGAAGAGCACATGGCAAGGCTTGGGCACTCAGAGAAGAGTGCCCCCTTTGCAGAAAAAAGCCTCCTGAATGTAACAACAAAAAGAAAGCTCTGGTGCAGAGCCGGGAGGAAACTGTCTGTAAACACAAACACTTCTGTTCTGTGTGACCCTTCCAGAAGTCTCTTCAGATAGAGGCAACATGTAGAGATTGGGGGGAAGGGGAGTGTGTGTGAGTGTGTGTGTGTGTGCGTGTGTGTGTGTGTGTGTGTGTGTTTGGAGGTGGATGGCTGACTGGCCTGGGGTAGGTGTGTGTGTGTTTGGAGGTGGGTGGCTGGCCTGGGGTAGGTGTGTGTGTGTGTGTGTGGTGGGGGGGGGTGCTTGCCACTGAATGCCCCCCTTTGTTGGGATCATATTATGTTTCTACCCCTGCTTCATCAACTCCATTCATGTGCAACACTTCATGCAAATAGCCGTGCTGGCCTTTCATTTGTGGTGAGGAGGGGGTGGCTGTGGCGAGGAGGGGGTAGCTGGGGCTCTTTTATCACTCTCATTTGGAAAGGGAGGGGGGGCGAAGTGAAGGGTTTGACCCCCCACCCCATCCTCCTGACTGCCCACCAAAGCACAGACTTTAATTCTGCTCATAAGCTCACAATCAGACCACTGTCCGCTGTACTGCAGCACCCCCCCACATAAAAGTCAGGGTTATAGGTGGGCAGGCCCCCGGATACTTGTATGCAGAGAGCTCAATTACCCAGCAAAGGTGAGCCTGAGGTGGCATGGGAGGCCAGACACCAGGTTACCCCCCTAGCTGCCCCCTCTATAGGCCGCCCTGTCCTTCACTTATTAGGACACAGCATTACACCGAAACCCAGTAGAAGAAAACAAACTAGACATGGGAGAATGCTTTGGAAATTGAATTGATTTAAATGGAAACATTCCATTAGATGTTGTAAAAAAAATCGAATTAACTTTTTATTTATTCATTTATTTTGCAAAAGAGAAGTTCAGAATGCGAATACATAATAAATACAAGGATAGAAATGTAGCCATTCATTTCTCATCCTGCTGATTGCACCCACACAGAGCCACAAACATGCAGACAGACAAACATTAGCTTTAGTGCTGTGGGCGTCTGTACAGTAATGGCCCCTCGACTCGGTGGCAGACAGACATAACAAATTGGAATATATCTCCCCCCCCCCCCCCCCCCCCTAATGATAATAAGAAGACAAAACCCCCGCTGTTGACTGGGTGATGACCAGTGACCACCCCCTGGAGAGCGCAGACTAGCTAAGTAGCACGTCATTACCTATAACAAGGATGAGCCTTCTCATTAGCGACGCATCCACCTCCAAAGCACCTAGTAATATAAAGGCGGCCCCTTTTCCTGTTTCAAGCTCGCGCGCGCGCACACACACACACACTACATCCAAAATTGCAAATTGAGCGTCTAGCCTACTGCAGTACTTTTAAATGATGTCTGCTTGCTGTAGTGGGGGTGGGGATGCGTGCAACTTCAAACCGGACAGGGGAGGGACTTTGGAACAGTGCCCTTTCCTTGAGAACTGATTCCATCACCCCCCCCCTCTCTCTCACCCGTATCGCATGGGGAGTCTATGGTCCTAATTGTTGTTTGACGCGCGTTATTGGCCCATTTGTTGTTGGTAAATTAGATAGTATATTTACAGTGGAGAGCAACAGAATTGAGTCGTTCACACCCTAAGAGGTGTTTCACGGGGCAAATGATGGTTTTATTGCCGCCAGGGGCGTTTTGTTGTCACTATAGTCGGACAATTAGTAACAATGTGTGAACTGTGACCAAATCCTGGGTGATTTCGCCCGATGGTACTGCAGGCTATAGAGCTCACTGAATGGATCAAGATAACACCTACTTGGGGTGTCAATGGGTTCTGTTGGTTAAGTTAGTTTTTAGATCAAACTTGGCACTCTCGGGACAACACAACCCAAAACAAAGTCTCGTGCGTAAAAACGCAAACAAACTTCTTGAAACCAGACAAGATAAGACTTCAATCACATGACACAATGGCTGGATTGCATTATAGAACCCCCCCCCCAAAGAGGCTGCGACATGAAGATGAGCAGCAGACAGATGATCTCGGATGAGGAGCACCAACTCACCCTCGACGCTTTCCTCTTGTACTTGTTTGCAAAGTCGAACTTCTCCTTGATCTCGTCCAAGAGCTGCTCCAGGCGCGCCTTCTCCTCTTTGCCCGTGTAATCCTGGCCCAGGAGCACGTAGGCCCTCCAGTTGGCCGAGTCGAAGCCCCAGTGGCAAGTCCTGTTCTCCAGCGACTTGTGACTGTGGACCACGAACTTGTGGGTCGCGTACATGAGTCTGCAGTCCATGCACTGGATGCAGGCTGCGTTGGGGCTACTGTACAGCTCGGGCACGAAGAGGCCCTTGCACTTTCCGAAACACTCGTGGTACACCTTGAAGCTCCGCTCCGTCAGCTCCAGCTCCAGCGCGCCGCCGGAGAACTCCTTCTTGCAGCGCGGCGGGTAGGCGCCGCCGTACACCAGGGCGTTGCACATGCGCTCCGCGTCGGTCTTGGTGATGAGGCCGCACGACGGCGCGGAGAAGGGCAGGATCCCCATGACTTTGAGGATCTCCAGCTGGTCCGCCGTGCACCGCGAGCAGTAGATGTGCAGGTCGTCGCACACCGAGTTGATCTGCTGCAGGGAGAAGTCCTGCAGCACCGTGTTGAGGATCTGCGGCAGGCACAGGCGCTTCTCGCCGCCGACCACGAAGCAGGAGATGGTCTCGCTCTCCAGCACCGTCTCGCACCTCTCCGTGGAGCGGTCCGAGGGCATGAACAGGGGCCCCCCGGGCATCACCGGCGGCGCGGGCTGCATGGGGAGGTGCAGGACGGACTCGGGCTCCTTGCCGTCCTTCTTGAACAGGAGGTCATGTTGCCACCGGGCCGAGAACGCCGCCGGTCCGCCGAGGGAGCTCATAGAACTGAGATGGAACTGCTTCAGAGTTTGTTGCAGTCCCGGGTGAGGCTGGAAGCTCTGCTGCCGAGTTACAGTCTCCATGTTTTTCCTTCAACTTCGAAAGCGCAAATTCCTCCCGTCAATAATAAGTGATAATAATCAAAAGTATCTGAACGAGCGATATGTTGTCCCCGTTCCTCGTAAATCCAAGGTCTCTCAGGATTAGCCACGGTCGCGAAGCACTTCATCAAACATCCAATAATAATAAAAAGAGAAAAAGTCCTAGACAGTGACTTTCCTATTCCTTTGGACTACTAGGCGAGCGGTGACACCGGCGCGTCGGTCCCTGCAGCAGCACACTCCTGACTACTGTCCATGTCGAAACAACGCGTCCGCTCGAAACTCTACAAAGAAAAAGGGAAAGTTGCCTTTTCCAAGTTCCAGGAAAAGTATAGCCGCAAATAAATCGGTGCCTTATCCGCGCGTGTAAAAAAAATCCTTATTCTGAGCCTCACTTTTCGCGGCAACACGACACTCTGCGTCTGCCCTGCGCAGCTCCGCCCTCCGGCGGCACCCGCAGAAGGCTGTGTGCCTGGATCGGAGCGGCGCACGCGCGCACGGGGCTCTCTCTCGTCTCTCTCTCTCTCTCTCTCTCTCTCTCTCTCTCTATCTCTCTCTCTCACTCGCACCAGCCCCGCGACCCTCTCCCCCACTCTCTCTCTCCCCCCTCTCTCATCTCGCTCTTCCCCCCTCTCTCTCTCTCTACTCTACCCCCTCTCAACCCCTCTCCCCCTCTCTCTCTCCCCTCCCCCTCCCCCCTCTCTCTCTCCCCCCCCTCTCCTACTCCTCCTCTCTCCCCCCCCTCTCTCTCTCTCTCCCTCTCTCTCCCCCTCTCTCACCCCCTCTCTCTCTCTCGCCCCCCCTCTCTCTCTCTCCCCCCCTCTCTCTATCTCTCTCTCTCTCTCTCTCTCTCTCTCATCTCTCTCTCTCTCATCTCTCTCTCTCTCTCTCTCTCTCTCCTCTCTCTCTCTCTCTCTCTCTCTCTCTCTCTCTCTCTCTCTCTCTCTCCTCTCTCTCTCTCTCTCTCTCTCTCTCTCTCTCTCTCTCTCTCTCTCTCTCTCTCTCTCTCTCTCTCAGTGTTTGTGTGTGTCTGGCTCAGTCATTGAATCCAGCCAAGAATGTGACTGACTCCGCAGGCAGCAGGCTATAGGCTCCACCAGGAACAAGTCGTCACTCCTCTCCTCTCCTCGCGGCCCTGTGCGGCCTCCTCTGCGGGGAGAGAGAGAGAGAACGCACAGGGCTTATTATGTGAATCATTTGGTTCACGACTGTAAAAACCAAGAGGATGGGTGGAGTTTTTGCGAGACAAGTCAAATTTAGCTGTGGAGGGGAAATGCACATTGAACACGACTGACTGCGGTTTATTTATGTTCCTCTGCTTGACTGCATTAAAATGTTTGGCAAATAACGATAAATAATTCTTGTGTGTTTTAGAGCTCCGACAACATGATGGTAACGACATGTAAATATTGAAAAGTATAACAACATCGGATGATGAGTTGTTATTATGTAGCTATTGTGTTATTATGCATGGTTTTTACGCATTATTGGGTTTACTCCACATTGACGATTGGTCAACATAGACATAGTATCTAATAATAATAATAATAATAATAATAATAATAATAATAATAATAATAATAATAATAATAATAATAATAATAATAAATAATAATAATAATAATAATAATAATACATTGGATTTATGTAGCACTTGTCAAGTGATCAAAGACGCTACAGAATAGGATAAAAACAAAATAACTATGGGTCAGAAGTAAGAGTGACATTTGATTGATTCAGCGAATAACTTCTCTAAAATGGCAAGTGCATAGCCAACTCAGTCGTTGTGCAGTCAGTGGCATTGAAGACACGATGCTCCATAAACTTGTGAGGCAGAATAGAATTGGCGAGGTACTCCAGCGATATAAAGGACGCTGTGTTGTTATAAACCTATAAGTTGTTGCACATCAATATAATTATTCATATTATTCTTATTTATCTTCAAAATAACGTAATAACGTTAGGAGCATACACTGTAAAAAAAAATTATTCAAGGGAAATTCACTGTATTATTTTACAGATTACTTTTGTATTTTTACTTTAAGTGTAAATGCCATAAAAGTACAGTAAATTACCTTTTATCAAAATATTAACCATTAAATAAAGGTTGTAATCTGTAAATGTATTTTATTTTACTGTAATTTGACAGTAAGTATTGATGCCAGACATTTACCGTTTTCTTGCAGCTTTTTGTACTGTGTACAAATTTACATCATGTAAATAGTTAATTCGGGTATCGGCATGGTGTCAGAGAAATGTTCAATATAGTTCCTCAGATTTAATAAGTCTTCATAGGACTTGACAGAACCGTTGAGCCTTAGTCTTAGTTTTACACTTAGTTTTGCTCATTTAAACCCTCGTACTTGAAGTACCAAAAGTATAGGCTATACATAAGATGAAAATAAAAATGTCAGTGGGCACTTACATTAATCAATATCTGCTCTCAAACTCAGCTCGTGCACGGTCTCTCCCCCTGCTTATGCTAGATGATAACGATTAGGTCATTATGGTCGTGAGCAAGTTCAAACCATCATACATGAATGATGCAAATGTTTACTGTTCCTGTGGCGCCCCCCAGCCATTGGCGGATGTAACTGCAGCCTTATGGCAGGTGCAATACTTCATTATAGCCCGACTGAAAACACAGCAGATGCCCATCCTTGTTATTTCTATCACTGTGTCATACAAGCCTGCTACAGCACTATATAGTTGACCAACACAGCCTGGCGCTGAGCTAAAGGATTTAGACCAGAATGAGAATCAAAATTGACTTTAGGAATTTAGGTACCAGGATCATGTGTAGTCTACACACTATTATGCATGCACACATACATATAAGACTATAAGCTTCTGTCCACTCTAACCCATTAAAATATAGCATTTTCTTTTTTCTGTATGGTTCTTGTAGCCAAATTATTAAAACTAATGGTGCTATGATTTTATCAGGCCATAGAATGTTGGTGTGAGCTCTTACACCCAATTATGTTTATATTCTAACATTGCTAGAAGGTCTGGACCAGAATTAAAGAGCTTACACCAACATTGTATGGCCTCATGAAGTCAGGGCCCCATTCATTGTCTATGGAGCAGCCCCAGATTGTACATCCCAGTGACATCACCGATTGGAGGGTTCTCTGTGATTGCTAGCTTTAAGAGAGAGTGGTGCATGTTCACATACTGACTGAAATGTCTCGGCCCTCGCGGGGCACAGGAAGAACATACGTGAATTCTTAAAGGGGAACTATCTTATAAATGGCCTTTTCCAGTGTTTAGCATTGTGGGTTTTCCAGTGTTTAGTTTTCTAGCAATGTGGGATATCAATGGGGTCTATCTCTCTAATTCTCATTTTGGCACATTCTTCCAATTCACAGGTCACTAGATTCTCCCTCACTGAACTGAGTCATTCTGAAACGGGCATACCTCTGACGTCCAAGAATTCTCATCTGCATAATAACGCCCGCCCCCTCTATGTTTGTAGCGCACACTCAACCATTCGCTCAACAACAGAGTGAGTGGAAATACTGACACTTCCTCAAACGGGTTAACGTGGCGCGGGTGCCGACAGAGAGAGGGATACGGAGCAATGGGAGCATTTCTCCCTCGTCTCGGAGCATTTACACACAAACCCGACTGTGTGTGTGTGGGGAAACACATGCGCGCTCTCTGAGCATCTCTCCTCTCTCTCTCTCTCTGTCTGTCTCTCTCACTCGCTCGTTCTCTCTCTCGCTCTCTCTCGTATGTATCATGCTATGTGGGTGACTGTCACTTCGTATGTATCATGCTATGTGGGTGACTGTCACTCAAAGCGCTTATGGGCGGAGCCCAGCCCAAAACAGCTTGAAATCTTGAAGTGGAAAAATGCTACTTTAGAGTACTTGATTAGAAATACAAAACAATACATAATAAAAAAAAAAAAAAAAAGCATACTGGAAAAAAATTAAGATTGATAACAAATGGATTACAAATACATTAAAGGTATGGGAAAGTGTAAGGAAAAAGGGGGGAGGTCCACGATCAATATCTAGGGCCATGCCAATAGCAGACAATACAGAATTCCGGCCAGCTATGGAGGATGGGGGTTTTAAAAAATGGGCGGATTTGGGCCTGGTTACTATCAATCAATTAATGGAAGGAGACTGTTTTAAATCGTTTGCACAGCTACAGCAATGTTTTGATCTACCTTCGAAAGACTTGTTTAGATACTTTCAAATAAGACACTATGTAATGACTCACAGTGAGTGGGAAGCAATTAAGAGACCACCAACAAATGTGGAGCGGTACTTTACAATAGAAAAAAACTTGATGGAAAGAAAGCAGATATCCAATATTTACAACATGTTACAACTAGACGATCCAGGAGACACCACCTATATTAAAGAAAAATGGGAGTTGGAAGCTAATGTGATTATAGAAAATGAAGAATGGGAGGACAGCCATTCAAGCAATCATAAAATCACAAATAGCCCAATGTGGAAGGAGTTTGACTGGAAGGTCAAGGTCAGGTACTTTAGGACTCCTCAAGTTCTCTCCAGATTTGCTGGTGGGTCCTCACCACTATGTTGGAGAGGATGTGGAATGATCGGAGATCATACACATATTTTCTGGGACTGTCCAAGGGTGCAGACATTTTGGGTGAATATCAAAAATGAGATTAAAACCATTCTAGATCTTGACTTACCTCTGAATCCATCGTACTATATCTTGGGATGTATACCAAAAGGCACATACTATGGAGATACGTTATACATCTTGAGAGTGATACTGTTAATAGCAAGGAGAATGATAACTATGGCATGGCTACAAAATCAACCACCGACAATCAAACAATGGACCAAGAGACTGAGACAGATGTATACAATGGAAGAAATGACTGCACAATTGCAACTGAAAAAAGATATGTTTATGCAGAGATGGTCACTTGTAACCTTGTACCTGGAGATACACTAGCATGAGTCTGACCCTCCTGACGCCCTCTCTTTTTTTTTTGTCCTTTTTTTCTGTTAATTTTTTTTTTTCTTTTGCTAAATTTTTTTTTCTATTTATTTTTTCGTTTCTTATCCTACAAAAAACCCTAAAAAAATATATTGTAAAAATCCCTCCCCACTGGGTTGTTTATGAGGCGTACTCGGATTATACAGCTTATTTTGATTACGCTGAATACTTTGAAAACAAATTGAATAAGAGGGAAGAGCCTGAGTAACAAATGTCATTGACTATGTGAATCTAGTATATTATACTGTATGATTAATGCAATGTGATGTACATTATGACACAAAATAAAAGAAAGTTAAAAAAAAAAAAAAACGTACAGACGTGTAAAATGGCCCAAATAGTGAAAGAAACAGTAAGATAGTTCCCCTTTAAAAGGGGTGGCATTCTCCTTTAAGAAATAATTGAGAAACACACGCTTATTATCATGATAGTTTCCATTTGGATTTTGAATTGATAGAATAGAATGAAAAATTATGTTTGGCTTATCGATAATAATCATCATCATCAATAAAAAGTTTAACAGTGAATAAAAGAGACAAGCGGCATATGAGACGGATGAGGAGCACATTCAGCAACAGACTCATACCCCTCCCCGACACACCACTAACCACCTCGGCCAGTCGTACCAGCAGCCATCAGGCTCCACAACAGTGTGCAGGGACCGCTGCCAGCAGCTGGAGAACTAACGGCAGCAGAACTCCAGAACTACTAGGAATGTCTGACCACTGAGTGTGTCTGACTCTCACCTAAACTGCACGGACTACAACGTATAACATATGACATATATCATGCCAGTTAGGGTACCTTATGTATAATGCACCCGTGCATACTGTATATTTTACTTCATAGTATATAATATTCAGATTCTAAGTGTTATTGACCATATTTATTGTAACATATAATATAACTGATAGGGCATACAGACCCTCATCTGCACTTTTGATTACACTGTCTACTTGCTCATATGCTTATATTCAGAGTTAATTATATTGTTTACACTGCTTATTTTACTTATTTTTACTGAACTATAATTGTATTGCCTATATTTATTTCTTCTACTATTACCATGCCCATACCTGTACCTCCCCTCCCCCATGCTGCTATGACGCCTGATTTCCCCCCAAGGGGATCAATAAAGAAACATCTTATCTAATGAAATTGAAAAGCCCTATCTGAGATTAAAACACAGGACAGTAGACACAACACACTTTAACCCTTTCACTACCACACTACAGAAGGTTAACCCTTTACTATAACAATACAGACTTCTGTATTGTCGCAGTGGAAGGGTTAACCGTTTGGTAGTGTGGCAGTGAAAGGGTTAAAGGGTAAATTCAGAATTTTGGACGCCTAGCCCTACTTACTACTAACAGAGTCCTTTTCTCAGCGCAATCCATGCTGTTCTTCATACCAGATACTCACAGCCACGGCTGGTACGAACTGGAACGTGGCCCCATTGACTTTGCATTTGTTTGTGACTAACGGTGGTTATCCATAATGCAGCTTTCCATTTTTATGGAGATGACACTGTTATTTATTGTTGTGCAGCTCCCCTCAGTATAGCCTTTGAGTATCTCCAAGCTCGGCTTCATCAAATGAAGCTTGCAGTGAATGCAAAAAAAATAATGATATTTTCTAACCCTATAGGCAGATAAGAGTTAAATCAGAGCATTGTTACTACTCAAGGCCAACAAATTGATACAAATACTTGTGATTTTTAATTGATGACCACCATTTTTTAGAAGTTTTTAAAAACAGGTCTTGTTTTTATCTTGATGTCAAAAGAAAGTTCAGTTTTTCAGTTTAATCACCTGTATATTGCTATTGCACTTTACTCTTACATTTGCACTCTGGTTAGATGCCAAACTTATTTTCATTGAACTGGACTTGTGCTGTATAATGACAATACATTTGAATCTAATCTAATCTATTATTGTATTGTATTCCAAAGTCAATTGGCCTGCTCTGTCTAGTCATCGGCTTAGTCATTTGTATGTTTTTATCTATAAAGCCATTCTGGGTAAACTTCCCAGTTATTTATCTGTCTTGCTAACCAGAAAACAGGGCAAATATGGGTTCCGGTCTCAGGACACTAGACTTATGACTGTTCCTAGAGTTCAGACTAAATTAGCAAAGAAGGCCTTTATGCTTTCTGCACCATCTGCATGGAATAGCCTTCAAAATGAACTTAAACTCCATGATCTAGTCACTCTTAGTGAACTTAAACTCCTATGACTATGCTTGCACCTCATGGTACCAAAGCACCTCAAATGCGCTAAAACATGATTACAAACATCACAAAACAAACTGGTCAGACTCAGGGGTGGATTTAGGATTGTAGGAGATCCGGGGCTTAGCCCAGACAGGTGCCCCGCGTTACCGGGCACGGATTTTTTTTACTTCGACACCACAACCTTTAACTTATACCACCACCTTAAAGCGGACAAAAGGCACTAGAGAACACTTAAATTCACACCCTTTAATTAATGAAGCAAACAATAATAATTAATAATAATAATAATAATAATAATAATAATAATAATAATAATAATAATAATAATAATAATAATAATAATAATAATAATAATAATAATAATAATAATAATAATAATAATAATAATAATAATAATACACTGTATTTGTATAGCACCTTTCATACAAGAATTGCAGCTCAAAGTGCTTCACAGCTTCAAATTCCTTCATGCTGATTGGGGCGTGTGTGTGTGGCGTGTTCCGTTGGTTGCGATCAAAGCACGGAGGGGCGCCCCCCCCTTCATGCATCCATGATGAAACATAATACCGATAATCTTTTTTTTTGAACAAATGTTTTTTATTTTCAATTTTTGACATGACATAAAACTAGACACACAAACATTAACAGTAGAAATCCACAATAAATCACAGGACTATGACCGACATAATAATAACAATAATGACAGTCCAGTACTTAAATCAAAATAAATGTAGATTAAAAGATATACACATAATAATAACAATACAATATTCTTGCTCGCTCTTCCTCACCCTTTCCTTCTCCTTCCCCCCCACCCCCCCTCAGGACCCCCTCTTGGACAATCCATCCATTATTCCGTTTAACACCAAGGATTACAAGTTCATATGCTATGCTTTATCTTCTCCACCACATCTGACCAGATTGCTATGCTGGCTTCATTAACACCTAGAATTTGTGCGGTAGATATCTCTAGATAAATCACATCAAGATAGGTAAGAATCCATACCTTCCGGCACATTTTGTCCGGTTGAATCCAGCGTGATGCTATTAGCTTTTTGGCAGCCGTAAGGCCGGACAAGATTAGCCTCTTTACATGTACAGAGTTTGATAACTGAGAGACATCATTCAGCAACAATACCGAAGGCAGTACAGGTATGGTCAGAAATAAAAATTCTGATAATTGCGTGGTTACTTCTTCCCAGAATAAACCTTACAGGAGGGCATTCCCAATACATATGCATAAATGTACCAATATCACCGTTTAAACACAAGGAACATCGAGGGTCTTGTTTAAGCCCCATTAGGTGCAATCGTCTAGTCAAGTAAGTCCTATGAATAAAATTAAGATTAATCTGTTGATGATCCGGGTTGCGTGACGACAGCCGAACGTTTGCCCAGACTTCATCCCAATCAAAATCTACTTCCAAGTCTGGTATATCCTTCCTCCAAACTAAGTCTAGGGGAAGGACCTCATATGAGGACATAATACAGATAATCTAAATTTGATTTGAGAACAGCAGCTAGTCCAGGGAAGAAACGATAACGCGTCTACTAGAATACACGTTGCCGGTCATTACGAAGCATTTTGGAAATGACACCAGACCACCCTGAAACTACACTCATATTCACGACGGTATAAAACGGAAATGTATGGATGGAAAAATGATCTGTTTTTTACATCTTGACCGGAAGAAACTCAATGACAATCGACTATATTATTTGATCCATAGCTATAATATATAATATAGCTTTAGGCCTGCAAACACAGCCACGTATCCCCATGTTAAAAGGCGCTGGCCTTTCAACAGTAACAGTAAACAGCGCCATCTGGCGCTGAAAGTGTTAATAGGCGTCTTTGTTTACGGTTTGATTATCACTGATACAAAGTAAAATAGTGCAGTGCAATAAAATAGTTAGTCAAATAGAATAAAACAATGCAATAGTGCATTGCAATAAAATAGTTATCCTGGTATTTTTTCGGGAGGCCGGTAAGGAGTGCATTACAGTAGTCGAGTCGGCTTGAGATAAAGGCATGGATCTGGTTTTCAGTGTCCTTTTGATTTATAAATGGCCGTACTTTGCTATGTTTCTAAGGTGGAAGAATTATGTTTTTGTCAACTTGTTGATTGTGATTTAAAGCTTAGGTCTGAGTCTACCACACCAAGACTTAACTCACTCAAATACAGTTAGCAGCTGGATAGACTACAGATGGAAATTAGTTTCTGCTAAATCTGGTGCAAACATATTTCATGTAACAATGATTAATTGTCAAAACTTTTTAATTTTTTATTATTTTTTTAAGTAGATTCTGGGCTTTTCAGAAAACATTCAGTAATTAGAAACTGGCCACCATAAATGTCCAAACCCCCCTCCCACCCACCCCCTCCTAATGGACAGTCTCCTCCCCACCGTATGTATATATTTTCTCCCACCCGCCCACCCCCTCCTAATGTACAGTCTCCTCACCATCATAATGTTGATATTTTCTGTTAGGATCTCTGGGTAACAGTACTGTATATTTGCATATCGTATATGTCACAAATGTAACAGTACTATATACCTGTATGTCATGTATGTCCCTATGTCATAATTGTCATGATGTCATGATGTCATGTATGTCATAAATGTCATTATGAATTGAAAATGGGGGATGATGTAAACAAGACAAACGTCTTTCTCTGGTCTGCATCCCCTTAACAATTGTGTGTATTGAGCCGTACTGTATTGTACCCATTCTGCAATCTGTTAAATAAAGTTTTCATTCATTCATTCATTCATTCATTCAGGATTTAGTCACTCTTAAGAAATTAAACTCCAGAACAGGGGCGGATTTAGGATTGTAGGAGATCCGGGGCTTAGCCCAGATAGGTGCCCGCGAAAGCGGGCACGGATTTTTTTTACTTCGACACCACAACCTTTAACTTATACCACCACCTTAAAGCGGACAAAAGGCACTAGAGAACACTTAAATTCACACCCTTTAATTAATGAAGCAAACTATAATAATTTATTATTATAATAATAATAATAATAATAATAATAATAATAATAATAATAATAATAATAATAATAATAATAATAATAATAATAATAATAATAATAATAATAATAATAATAATAATAATACACTGTGTTTGTATAGCACCTTTCATACAAGAATTGCAGCTCAAAGTGCTTCACAGCAGTACAAAAAGGCAGGCATAAAATGAGCACAACATTGTCAGATCAAGAGCAATGCATAAAGTGCAGACATAAAGCATAAAATAGATAGCAGTAAAATAGACAAAGTCAAGGTAAGACATAGAACATTAAATCACATCGTTTTTCATATTAGGATCTAAGATCTAGGGTTAACTCGCCGAACGTTGAGCGCCAGGACCCCCGAAAACCAGAGTATAGTCGGGTTTTCATCGTTGTTTCTTTTATTCGATATTTCCATTCATAAAGACATGCCGGCAGCCTGTGTTATCACTGGGGATGGGTCTGAGATCTCAAAAGTCCAATACCGCCGCCTAACACCTTGCGGCCGCTGTTGCACTCCATTTGAAACGATGTGGCTTGGTGTCTGTCATTTTGGAAATGACACCAGACCACCCTGAAACTACACTCATATTCACGACGGTATAAAACGAAAATGTATGGATGGAAAAATGATCTGTTTTTTGCATCTTGACCGGAAGAAACTAAATTACAATCGACTATATTATTAGATCCATAGCTATAATATATAATATAGCTTTAGGCCTGCAAACACAGCCACGTATCCCCATGTTAAAAGGCGCTGGCCTTTCAACAGTAACAGTAAACAGCGCCATCTGGCGCTGAAAGTGTTAATATGCATCTTTGTTTACGGTTTGATTATCACTGATACAAAGTAAAATAGTGCAGTGCAATAAAATAGTTAGTAAAATAGAATAAAAGAATGCAATAGTGCATTGCAATAAAATAGTTATCGTATTTTTTCGGGAGGCCGGTAAGGAGTGCATTACAGTAGTCGAGTCGGCTTGAGATAAAGGCATGGATCTGGTTTTCAGCGTCCTTTTGATTTATAAATGGCCGTACTTTAGCTATGTTTCTAAGGTGGAAGAATTATGTTTTTGTCAACTTGTTGATTGTGATTTAAAGCTTAGGTCTGAGTCTACCATAACACCAAGACTTAACTCACTCAAATACAGTTAGCAGCTGGATAGACTACAGATGGAAATTAGCTTCTGCTAAATCTGGTGCAAACATATTTTCATGTAACAATGATTAATTGTCAAAAAAAATATTTTTATTAAAAAATATTATAATTTTTTTATTTTTTATTTTTTTAAATAGATTCTGGGCTTTTCAGAAAACATTCGGGGCTTGAGCCCAAGTAGCCACCCCCTAGCCCCGCCCCTGCTCCAGAATAAAGTCACTCAAAATTTACTTAAACTCCAGGATCTAGTCACTCTTAATGAACTTAAACTCCAGGATCTAGTCACTCAGGGCCCTTTCTCACTCACGTTTGGAGATCGAATCACTGCTCCCGAGAACGGGGGGGAGTGTTCTCACTCACCCCTTTTGCGATGCGAAACGGCGCTGATTAGTTTCACCCCCCGCTGAACGGAATCAGTTGGATTAGGTGGTCTCGGAATCGCGCCGTGCGGGTGCGGGGGGCGTGACACACACAACGTCGTTACTGTCATGCTTGCTTGAATTTTGGGCAGATAACACCACACACAGCAACAACTGGAGAATACCCACAAAAACGATATTTATGGGCAATTTGAGAGTTCAGACCTCAACCAAAAACAAGTGGATGAAAACATGAAGTTATTGTTATAAGGACCCCAGTCCAAGCTACAACAGTCTGCATTCCCTTAACAATTGTTTGTATTGAGCCGTATTGTATTGTACCCATATGCAATATGTTAAATAAAGTTTACATCCATTCATTCTGCTAGCATTACCGATTCGGCGATTGCATGAGCAGCTGGCTAACGTTAGCTATCATACCCTGTTAGCTCAGAGCTCCTCTTTCAATCTTAACAAGCATTAAACAAATGGCCCAGTCATCTATTCACCGTTGTTTAATACACACGGTGTTGTCTCTAATGTTATCTAGCTACTGATGGCTCCCGATATCATCAGTTTGGTGCTGGCTAACTAGCGTGAGCTAACGTTAGCTTCTAGCCACAATGCTATACTGTTATAATGGCATCTTCCATTCACGTTAGCATGCAGCTAACAATGTAGCTAACAAAAGTCACAGATCTTTTTTGAGACTAAACTATCCGCTCTTGGTGGTCACTTGTGTTGATGTTAGTTTTGTTTCATCAACAAATGACAGGCAGAACACACAGTGAATGTATCCGTTTTGTTTATTGCACGTTCTTTGCTGAAAAGAAAGTGCTACAGGCTATACTAGACTAGGCTAAGCTAACTAGCGTTAACCGTTAGCTTAGCGTTAGCCCTGGGAAACGCTCAAAAGCGAACTCTACAACACCATCCATTCGTGATAAAATGGGGTGGGTTATATTGACAAGGCTTGACAACAGAGGTTCAAATATAACTTCATATTTATTGCTTATTTATTCATTTTATATCAGCATTCAGTCTCCAGCGCCATGTTAACACTTCCTGTGTTTACATTTTCAAACGTGACATCATCACCTACGGCAAGCGTAAACGCTCAAAAGGCAAACCGTAAACAGAACCCGGAACGAAACAAGACTGCAGTGTGTACGCAAACTAGAGGGGGGAGAGGGGGGGGGGGGGGAGTTCGCATCAGATCTCGGAATGGACTAGAACTAAATGGAATGGAACCAAATAGGTGAGTGAGAAAGGGCCCCTTAATGAACTTTAAATGTCAGGCTCTAGTCACTCTTAAGGAACTTAAAGTCCAGGATCTAGTCACTCTTAATGAACTTAAATGTCAGGATCTAGTCACTCTTAAGGAACTTAAAGTCCAGGATCTAGTCACTCTTAATTAACTTAAACTCCAGGATCTAGTCACTCTTAATGAACTTAAACGCCATGATCTAGTCACTATTAATGAAGTTAAACTCCAGGATCTAGTTACTCTTAATTAACTTAAACTCCAGGATCTAGTCACTCTTAATGAACTTAAACTCCAGGATCTAGTCACTTAGAGAGTGTGTGCATGTGCTGTACGTGTGTGTGTGAGAGAGTGTGTGTGTGTGTGTGTGTGTGTGTGTGTGTGTGTGTGTGTGTGTGTGTGTGTGTGTGTGTGTGTGTGTGTGTGTGAGAGAGAGAGAGAGAGAGAGAGAGAGAGACAGAGAGAGAGAGAGAGGGGGGGAGAGAGATAGAGAGAGAGAGAGAGAGAGAGAGAGAGAGAGAGAGAGAGAGAGAGAGAGAGAGAGAGAGAGAGAGAGAGAGTGTGTGTGTGTGTGTGTGTGTGTGTGTGTGTGTGTGTGTGTGTGTGTGTGTGTGTGTGTGTGTGTGTGTGTGTGTGTGTGTACTGTATTAAACTGCTGTACTGCTGTCACTCTGAATAGTATCTTAATCTCAATGGGTCTTACCTGGTTAAATAAAGGTTAATGAAATTAAATAAAAGCTCCAGTATGAAGAACATCATTGATTGTGCTGAGAAAGGACTTGACAACAGCATTGGTTATGTAGGAAGTAGGGCTAAGGGTCCAGAATTCTGAACCTACCGCTTAAAACAACCCATTCTTTCAGTATGTCAGTACTGCAGCCAGTTAAAAGAGGCAGGTTGAAGGAAAGTAGTACAAATGTATCCACTATTATATCACATCCACACTGTACAACTCTACATTCTGAACATAATCTACATAATCGGAACATAATCTACATTCTGAACATAATCTACATTCTGATTATGCACATAAAAGAATTAACTACATTATTCGGAACGTCATCAGCACATAAAATAATGAACTACATTATTCTGAACGTCATCTGCACGTAAAATAATTTACTACATTATTCTGAACGTCATCTGCACAGAAAATGGCACAGACAGGAGAAGTTTTTCCACTTTGAGGCATAAACACAAATGTTACACTACATGACTAAATGTACCAGGAACATCTCTCAAGGGCGATGGCAGGGTGGCACAGCATGCAATTCTGAACTCTCTGTGTGTGTGTGTGTGTGTGTGTGTGTGTGTGTGTGTGTGTGTGTGTGTGTGTGTGTGTGTGTGTGTGTGTGTGTGTGCGTGTGTGTGTGTGTGTGTGACCGTGTGTGACCGTGTGACCGTGTGACCGTGTGACCGTGTGACCGTGTGACCGGCGGCGAGTGACCGGTGACAGGCCCGGTGTTGGTGCCATGGAGTTGGGCTTCATTCCATTCGGCTGGCGGACAAGTGACCTTTTCCGAAGGGGACGAGAGCCGCGTCATCTGCTTGGCACATGCCAGACAGTGATGGGAGTCAGGTGGCTACAGGGCAGGCGGTGGCCCTATAGTGTTACACTGGGAGTGTGTTTGTGTATGTGTGTGTGTGTGTACCTCTATTATTATACTTGTGAGGACCTGTTTGAGTTCTGTACATAAGAAGCGAGGACCTTTTGATCAATAATAACCATAAAATAGGCCATTTTAGGGGTATGGATAGGGTTAGGGGCTAGGAAACGAGTTGTCAATGAAATATAGTCAATAGTCCTCGTATGTGTGTGTGTGTGTGTGTGTGTGTGTGTGTGTGTGTGTGTGTGTGTGTGTGTGTGTGTGTGTGTGTGTGTGTGTGTGTGTGTGTGTGTGTGTGTGTGTGTGTGTGTGTGTGTGTCTGTCTGTCTGTCTGTCTGTCTGTCCATCCGTCTGTCCGTCACCCTTTTCATATACTCACATTTTATTTGTTAGTGATTGATTTAGTCTTCAGGCTAATTCCCCCCCCCCCTCTCTCTCTCTCTCTCTCTCTCTATCACACACATACACACTCTCTCTCATCATCATCATTTACACGGTTCTCTCCTCAGAGGAGCTGTATTTTGGGAGTCCTTCCATAGATGGTTAAGGGCCATGCTATTCTCACTCACACACACGTCCCCTCTCCCATCATCATCATCATCTACTCTCTTCTCTCTTCAGGCAAGAAGATGGATTTTGGGAAGCCCTTCCCTAGATGGTTAAGGGCCCAGCTATTTTTACTCGCCTCCATCTTCTTACCTGTAACCATGGCGACGGCGCACAACACGGCACCACAAACTCCTCAATGACATAACCTCTTTCTTTCCGGGCCAAGGCTTCGTGTCGCTTTTTCCCAGAGTACAGCTCAACTCAAGCACCCACAAACGCTTGGCCCACAGGTCTGCTTTTGTGTTTCCCCCCCCTTTCTGCGGTTAGGAGAAGAAGAAGAAGAAGAAGATTTTTTTTTAAATAAAACGGGGACTTACCCATATCAGCAATCCAGGCAGTCATCTTACAGAGGGGAGCACCGTTTCAAAACAATTGGCCTCACCTCATTTCAAAGTGGCAGGTATTTCCCACAGCAGTGTTTTTTTTTGTTTTTTTTTCTTCTCTTTTTTTTTGCCCACGCTCTACTTTCCCTTTCCTTCCGTTGGTTCCAGTTTTCCTTGTGTTTTCCATTGTGTTTTCCATTGCATAACTGTAGCCACTCTCTGTTGGTCCTTCGTCTCTGTTCAAAAGCTTAAAAGTCCCACCAATATTATGACTACAACTTTCCACTTATTGTGTGTTCTAAAAACCCAAGACCAAAGTAGTCCGATACAGCGAGCGCTCTCGTATGATGTAACCTTCTCGTTAAAAAATAAGCTACGTGTGCACTGGGCCGGGGAGAAGGTGTTTGTGAAAGAGTAGGAAAACTATTGATTAAAACTATTGATTGATTGGGAAAAAGGTTAATAAATAAAAGGATGTCAAATATTGAGCAAGATGTCCGTCGTACAACGTGGAACCACAAAAGGGTCTCATTTGAAGAAAAGCAGTCACTTTCTTCAAGACTAATGTTATGGGCAGAGGACATACATACATTTGCTGTTGGTGGCCGAACAGTGGGTATATCCCAGAAACGTCCCAGAATCCTCAGTGACCCCTTTTTAGAAGAAGTCAGAAATCAACACATACATGTAAGAAGTCATGCAGCAACACACACGTGTAAGATGGGCGACACACAGGAACATACACACACACACACACATGCATTGGGTCGCAGATGAAATGCCTCTCTACGCTGGATCCTCCTTCCCTCCAAGGGCAGCCGGGAGCAGACATGGGCTGCGTGTGGCGTGGGCCGCGCCCGGGGACCAATCCATGTGCTCCTGCCTGTCTTTGTCAGGGATGTGTTAGCGATCTGTTCTGCATGTTTTTCCATTGGGTTTGTTGACAGAGTTAGCTGTGGGGCGACAATAACTTATCATGACGACAAGGTCCTCTCACTTCAGCCTTTAATCGGCGTAGTTTATTATCACATTGGTATACAGTACATGAGACCTTCTCTCTGTGAGAGGTAGGTGGGAAGAGACAGAGAGGGAGGGAACAATCCCTTAAATACCTTCTTACCTGACGCCAGCGTCAATAGCTCCGCCTATAGCGCCCTCTTGTGGAAACAGTTAGACAGTTACATGCAATCGTATACATCACATAACTTTAACAGGGTTTATCTCTTTTCTTGGGGAGAACATGCACGGACACGGGGAGAACATGCAAACTCCACACAGAAAGGCCCAGGAGATACCCCACCTACCTGGGTACCTGGCAACCTGGTCCCCACGCGGGAATCCAACCCAGGACCTTCTTGATGTGAGCTAACAGTGTTAACCACTACACCACCTTGTCGCTAATCTGGTCAAACGGTTTAGTCTCCCAACTGTCTTTATACAACTTTTTAAAATGGTGGTCACTAGATGAGAGTCAGTGACAATCTCGTCCAACGGACTAGGAGAAGTTGAAAACAAAATCTACACGGTGGTCATATAGTTTCGGGCAAGTTTTTAAACATTTTAGTTTTGTGAGAATAGCGTCCCCACGAGGCCAGATAACTCACATAACTTCACAGGCCTGCTATTGTAGAGCGGCCCTGCGTCGCAGGCATCTTCCCAAAGGTTCGGCGCCGAGCCTATTTTATGAGCTGCAAGCAGGGATGCAGTCGTAATATCAGAACTGCCTGGACGCCACGTGCACATGTTCCCTCGCGGTCGCACAGAACAGATGATTATTATGCATAAATAGTAGGAAACATGTTTGTATAGGAAATTACTAGTTTTAGTTTAGTTTTTGTAAATATTGCCTTAAAATAGAGAAGCTGAAAAAGGTAGCAGGATAGCCTTCAATATATAAAGAAATTATATTGTCAACAGATATGGTTGAAAAACAAACAATGTTTTAAATGTAATTGTAGATACAATATTGTAGTTACAATTTCTTTAATTGAATTAACTTAAACTAGAAAAGTAAATACAAACTAAATTAACAATGTAACTTACAGTTTATAGAAGGACAGTTTCCTTCTGAAGCACAACTTAATGCCTCATCCTTCCAGTCGGGACCATTTGTCACATAGTGAGAGTTCCACAGATCAAGCAAACCCCCACAGGGCTTGTATTTTGGTTTTGCACTTCTCGTTCTTTGTTATGTTAGTATTGGTATCCTATTATTATGCAAAATCTAGGTGATAGATAAGTGCCGGGTAGTGTAGTTGAAGACACCTGACAACCTGCGCTATTGTTATAAGACAGTGGGTACTTAGCGCACAACGAATGAGTGGAGCGCATTTTTGTGTGCGTGCGCGACTGCGCGTACTTCTGCTCAGAAAACTGCTAGGATGGCGTGGTACCCCGTGGGCAGGGCGTTTTTTTTACTAGACATCACTCAGGTGTATTATGTGTAAATTAGGTGTAAAAACCATATTATGCGTTTTCATCAATAAAAAAATGGCCAAAAAGGTTTCCACTCGCGCGCTTACGCGCGCTCGCATTCACTGGGGGCCTACAAATACATTCTTTCATGGGGCCCAGAATCTGGAGCTACACCCCTGCCCGTGGGACCACCACTGCATCACTGGCTGCGAGAAACTTGGCCAAGTAGACCATGAAAATTCTCTGTTGATTACCCTGCCTTGTGTGGACAGCATCAGGTGTTGATGACCCTGCCTTGTGTGGACAGCATCAGGTGTTGATGACCCTGCCTTGTGTGGACAGCATCAGGTGTTGATGACCCTGCCTTGTGTGGACAGCATCAGGTGTTGATGACCCTGCCTTGTGTGGACAGCATCAGGTGTGCAAGCTGCTGCGGCTCAGCCAGGCAGCCGCCAGGAACAAAGCCTCTATCACTCTGTGTCACTCTCACACACTCTCTCTCTCTCCTTTCCGTTCTCTCTCTCCTTCCCTCTCTTTCTCTCCCTCTCTCTCTACCCGTCCCTAGCTCCTCTCTCTCTGCTGCTCATTTGTGATTCAGAGAGGCGTCTGATATTTGTGTCCAGACACTCCTCATCAAGACCAGGCCTCATGAAGTTTGGTGCAAATTGAACAATGTGTTTGCAAGTAATGCATCACTTCGCAAACTATATGCACCGAAGCTATGGAACACCCTACCTATGGACATTAGGGAAGCTAGATCTCTAAATATAAAAGAAAAATAAGCTAAAAACTCTGTCTATTCTATTATAGCGGCACGGTGGTGTAGTGGTTAACACTGTCGCCTCACAGCAAGAAGGTCCAGGGTTCGATTCCCGCTTGGGGACCAGGTTTCTATGATGCCAGGTACCCAGGTGGGGTATCTCCCAGGCCTTTCTGTGTGGAGTTTGCATGTTCTCCCCGTGCTCGCAAGGGTTTCCCCCCGATAAGATAAACCCAATGGAAAAACATGCACAACAACAGATCGCTAAAGCTGTGGCGTCCTTGACGAAGACGGGCAGGAGCACTTGGATTGGTCCCCTGTCTGCTCCCGGCTGCCCTTTGGGGGAAGGGCGACGGGATGGGTTAATCGCAGAGACGAATCGCATCGGCGATCCTACAAGAGACAATGCATGCGTGTGTGTTCCGGTGTGTGTGTGTGCTAACCGTGTGTACTAATCGCTAAACGTTGAGGATAATTGCATGCCAATTAAAGACCTCTGAACAGGTCCTGCATTATATATATTATATTGACTCTTTATTACAGGTTCTAAACTGTCAGGTATTGATCTTTGCCCTGAGAGGGAGGTTTGAAGGGGCAAAGTGGGTATCAAACAGGAAGAAAGACTGTCAGGTTTTAAACTGGGTGGATATCAAACAGGGAAGAAAGTGGGTAAAGATGGTTTTAAACTGTTAAAGAGTAATTCAGCATTATTTAAATTTATTCTGTTAAGAGTGATATGCTGCTCTGTTGTGCCACATAGACTCATTACATCAACACTGTGATTATTGTACTATAAATTACGGCTATTTTATTTTATTGAACTATTTTATTGCACTGCAATATTGCATCATTTTACTCTGTGTATTCTATTTTTACTAACTATTTTATTGCACTACACTATTGCATGATTTTACTCTGTCTATTCTATTTTTTACTAACTATTTGATTGCACTACACTATTTTACTCTTTTTATTATTGTCTATTTTTAAACTGCCATAGCATCAAACTATAAACAAGGTGGCCTATTGGGAATGGGATGTTGCTGTTATGGTTTGACCGTGAGACTCTAGCGCAGAGAGAAAGCAGACAACTGGACAGGTTCCAAGGGTGTTTAATATTAAAAAAAAAAGGGGGGGGAGAGTAGTTGGACAAGCGTGAGGTCAAAGACGAGGTTGGGTTCTCAGACGGTGAGTGGGATGATCCGGGAGAATCGTAGTCCGACATGCGGAGGTTTGTAGACGAGGCGCGCAACACAGACAGTTCACGGGGAGATCCAGGTGTGGAAACCTCGGGGACTGCCTCCACACCAGGTTCCAATTCTGTAATCACTTCCCACATACCCACACCCACACAGAGACAACAGCACTAGGACACAGGGGACATGACAATTGCAGCCTAATGTGAAAAACTATGTGCTTTTTATGTCTGCACTTTATGTGCTAATTTTGTGCCAGTCTTTTTTGCTGCTGTGAAGCTGCAGTTCTTGTATGAAAGGTGCTATACAAATACAGTTTATTATTATTATTATTATTATTATTATTATTATTATTATTATTATTATTATTATTATTATTATTATTATTATTATTATTATTATTATTATTATTATTATTATTATTATTATTATTACTACTTCCTGTACACCAGGTGAACAGGGTTTTTCCTGAATTCAATTGGATGTGGTGGTCATGATGTGGCCTATCGATTATCTAAATGACACATTTAAAGATGTTTCTACCCAGATGCCACACAGCAGGTTCGGTGATAATCTGGTGAACTGGCTAGAAGGGGA
This sequence comes from Notolepis coatsorum, assembly GCF_963971535.1. Lineage (NCBI taxonomy): Eukaryota > Metazoa > Chordata > Actinopteri > Aulopiformes > Paralepididae > Notolepis > Notolepis coatsorum. The sequence goes on from NC_140181.1 coordinate 58,415,307, forward strand.
GAATGAAAAATGTTGCAAAAAAAAAAAAAAAAAAAAAAAATAGCAGAAAATCCAATATAGTGGACTTCATAGGACCGTATAGTAAATATGTCACATCTCTGGATATCAGCTTCATGACTGTCTGACTAATTGACGAGGAAATGTGCTTATTTGAACATTTAAATTTTTAGCAGATGGTGGCGCTAGAGAAAAGGTCATGGGGTCACCAAGTAGGGCTTCTTTCCCTACTGAACATTAATGTTCGCAGCAAATTTGAAAATATTGTGATTAAAGCTATTCAGAGCAGTGTCCTTTAACACATTGGTTGCCAACAACGAGATTTCTCGTTATTGGCCGCCATGCATTGGTTGCCAATAACGAGATTTCTCGTTATTTAATCGTTATTTCTTTTATTAGCGATATCCATTCATTTTTCATCCGTCCAGCCTGACATTATCATTGGGAATGGCTCTGAGCTCGAAAAGGGCAAATACCGCCCCCTATCATCTCCCGGGTGGTAATGCACATCATTGGATTGGATTGAGTGAAAAAGTGCATCAGAGAAAAACTCCGGTCCAGGGTTTTCCCAGCTCTGGCAAGCAGTGTTGTGTTACCAGATTCACTGGCGAGGCTGGAAGCAGCTTGGATTATGCGTTTCGGACTATAACGTTGGATCAATAAACGCAATCAATATTTGGAATGGCGATCAGGAATTGGATTCATCTTTTTGCAGAACATCTAATCTGAGGTAAGGAATCTATGTTACCAGTTTTGGGTTAATCAGAGTTGTTTTTCACAGATTTCACAACGTGTGTGTGTGTGTGTGTGTGTGTGTGTGTGGCGTTAGGCTCTGAGCGCGGCACTAATAAATGATTTTTCAGCCCGCTTTTTAATCGTGCATAAGAACACAAATACTCTCGATAATCTAGCATTTATTTGAAAACGATTCATAAATCAGCCGGAAAATGACGTGTTTTGTGTATTCCAGTAAATGGCTATTTTCGCAGAATTTCTCTGAAATTAGTAGAACTCTCCGAAATTATACTCGTATTCAAAACGGTATAAAACGGAAATGTACTGATGAAAAAACAATCAGTTTCGTACATGTTGACTGCAAGCACGTCATTGATAAGCGACGGGTGTATTAGACACATAATTTAAGATATAGTTTATGCGTTCGCAAATGTGCTCGTCCTCCCATTGATTAACGTGGTGGCATCCAAGCGATAAATCGTCATATCCGGCTGGCAACCAATGTGTTAAGGGGTTCCAAGGGGGCCGGGGCCTTTAGCAAAATGGGGGGGATTTTAATTTCTCAAATAATCTCTTCAGCAGAAGTTCGCACATTTGTATATGATGTATATGAAAGACTTCCGTTTCACACTCTTCTGTTATCTCAATTCTCATCTAAACAACTTGTCTTCTCAGACGGAGGCCCTGGGCCGTTTGGCGCTATCCTGCACCTTACCCAGGTGCCAGCTGTAGCTGCTGGGAAGGTTATGGGCTCACGACTTTAGGAATGAGAGGGAATGAGAGAACAAATAGTTAATGAGAGGATATGATCTGTTTCTCTAGTTTCCTTCTCCATCTTTCCTTCCTTTTGATTGTACCTTTTGTCTAAGCCGGTTTTCATTGAGAATTATATGGATAGCATGATTGATATTGTATGTGTGGATGAATGCGCATGTGTACGCTGGAAGCGGGAACCCATAAAGGTCAGCTGGTGTTCCCAGAAGATTCACACGCTGGAACTCGTTCATCCAATACACCCAGACACCAAATTAAGGTGGGGGGGCGGTCTTTCCATTATGATATTTGGTAGCCATTTTGTGCTGACTTTGGCAGATATGAGTCAGCACAAAATGGCTACCAAATATCATAATGGAAAGACGCCACATTAATTTGGTGTCGGGTGTATTGGATGAACGAGTTCCAGCGTGTGAATCTTCTGGGAACACCAGCTGACCTTTATGGGTTCCCGCTTCCAGCGTACACATGCGCATTCATTCCCACACATTTATCAATCAATGCTATCCATATATTTCTCAATGAAAACCGGCTTAGACAAAAGGTGAATCAAAAGGAAGGAAAGATGGAGAAGGAAACTAGAGAAACGATCATATTCCTCTCATTAACTATTTGTTCTCTCATTCCCTCTCATTCCTAAAAGTGGTGAGCACCATAACCTTCCCAGCCGCTACAGCCTGCACCTGGGTAAGGTGCAGGATAGCGCCAAAGGCCTGGGCCTCCGGATCCAAGACAGCCTTGCTCGCTACCACGTTAGATAAGAATGCGGCCAACAGGGCAATGCTATCGCCCGCGGCCACGCTCTACCTTGTCAGACAACTTGCACAGCTTGCTGTTGAGCTTAGCCTTCGGCATGGCTTTCAGCTCGGGGTTTCACATCATGTTGAGGCAGAGGAAGGATACCAGAGGTTTATCCAAAAGTGGCATGCCCGTCCTCTGCTCTCGGCCAACTACCCGTGTAAAGGGTATAGGTAACCATTGTATTGTATTGGCAAGCCCTTTTACGCTTGACATGTTCTCAAGTTTCAAGTTTGTTTTGATTTGTCGCGTATAAGGTACATGTACATTACAGTGAAATGCTTGGTTATATGAGCCCCTGAGAATGTGCTTCATACAGTAAAAAAGTAAGTAAAAGAGGAATAACACAATACACAATACAATATACAAACTAAAGTACAACCTAAGTACAATCTAAGTACCTCTCATGGCCTTTAGTGACATCAGAGTCCTCACAGCTTACATCCATCTCTAATTCAGAGGATCGCAGCACGATGGACTGAGCTCGCACTCCATGTCCATTTGTATTTATTGGTTTAAAATACAGAGACAGTGCATATTAAGGAACATTTTACTGTAAATATGCCAGTTTAGCCAGGTTGGCTAATTTTCAACTGTAGTCTCTGGGGCAGGTGACATGAGCACTACAATAATTAAGACAGTACAATAATTAAAACACAGTAGGAATCAGTAGGTTACAATACACTAAATACATAAAAATAAATACATAAAAATACATTACAATAAATCACAACCCCTCAGTTAAAATGGTCGCACACTTGACCATCTCTCAACCATGATTTTAAGTTAGATTTAAATTAAATGTAACTTTGATACTCCCTGAGCCGTATTGGCAGACTGTTCCAGGTGTGGGCTGCTCTCACGGAAAAGGCTGCCTGACTAAAAGCAGACCTCCTGTTTGGGACTACACAGTCCCCTCTAACTACAGACCTGGTATATCTGTCAGCAGATGCTTTCTGTTTTATGAAAGTACAGAGGGGGGGAGGAGCCAAGCCATGTAGGAATTTATAGTGAAAGATTACAGTGTTTTCAGCCTTTAATCACCTGGTCACCTGCTGCTCCGTGATTTCCCATCTGCGTTGTGTTTGTGTCATCCGTACTTGGTTATCTCACTGGCTGTCACACACTCTATCAAACCCTGTTGGTACATCCATAATCAGAAGAAAACGACACTGGCAATGTGATCTCTTTCCTTAGATCATGATGTTTATTTTCATAAACATACTCTGCACAAGATGGAAACACAGTTCTGAAAGGTCCTTGGAAGAATATATCAAATTCATTATCTCTACCGTCTCTTCTGCTATTAGTCCAATGGTTTTGAGGCCTCGTCGTTAGCGAAAAACCTGCCCTGTTAGCCGGAGCTAACCTCCTCGAGGCCTAGGAGGGGGCCCGCCTTCTTTTCTCGTTACTAAGTGACACGATACCATGGCAACTGCACTTTTGGTCTTTGACACACTAAGGGTGCTTTCTCACTGCCATTCGGGGTCGAATCAGCTCCGCTCCGTCCTCGCTCCGTCGTTGGGTGCGAACTTCCCCCCTCCCTCTCTAGTTTGTGTACACACTGCAGTCTTGGTGCGCTCCGGGTTTTGTTTACGGTTAGCATTTTGAGCGTGTAAGCTGCCGTAGCGATGATGTCAGCAGTAATTAGCTAATTAGCAGCCCTCACCTGCATGCCCAGTGACACAGGAGTGATCAAGCTCATGGTACATAACACCTCCCCCACCAAAATGGTTGCCCAAGAGGCAACCATCACACATCAAACCCATAAACAAAAAATATTGTGACCCATTAGATGTCAGGGCCACTAACAACAGCAATAACGGGCCGGCCCCTGTCGAACACGACCACCAACCGTGTCGCATGCTCCCCACTGTGGAACATTTGCCAATGCTGTGTAAAACAAAAAACAACCCTGTCCCGACTCTCGGGCAAGCTAGACCTCACAAAAGGTTCCGCCACTGCAGTATATGGCTGGAGTGGGGCAGGCGCCTCCTCCCCTGAGGCGTAAGACTTAGGACCCCATCCACAAACCAAGACCTTATCATATATGAGCTCCATTTCAACAGGCCCCTCCACCGATACCAACCAGGTCAAAAATAGACTGCAAATCAAAATCAATTTGAGAGCTAAGCTCACTGCGCTCAACAGGACAGAACACAGAAAAACAAAAACCATAGATCTCTGATACCACCACAGCGCCCATATCCATCCCATCTGGCACTGGCAGTTCAGGATACTGCCAACTGTGAACATCCAGAGTAGGATGTACCGCCTCAGGTACAGCCCCACCGTCCCTGGAACATGGCAATACATCAGTCACAAAAGCGTCTGGAACACCATCTAAAATGGCGTCACACAAAATAACATTGTCCTGATCAAAATGGCTGCCACTCATCAGACCAGGTCGCGAAGGTGGCTCCCGCTCCACAGGACACAGGTAACTAGGTTGACTATCACACCTAGTGCATGGCAGAGAGTCAGTGTGGACACGTGAATCAATGTCAGAATCATCAACTGACATACTGGGACCATCCCTGCCCACAAGTGAAACATCAGGGACAATAGAGCTACTGTGGGAAGGCTGGCAGCCTAAGTCAGGCCTTGTAGCCTCTTCAACTAGCACGGTGTCACATGAATCAACAGCATCTCTCATAGCATCCTTCCCACACTCATCCTCCAATTCGTTCGTGTCCTCAGCCACCGTACAGGCTGGGAAGACCTTGAGACACTGCGCTGCCAGATCATCTCCTGCTACATGCCTATCCAGCACGCATGTCAACTCTGGTTTCACCACCGGGCCTGACACAAAGGCACAATCAAGAGAATCATTATGCAGAGGTACATCCACAGTGTGCTTTCCAAAATTCTCAACAGGTACACTTTTCAATTCAACAAAGAATGTGTCACTAAGTGTAATGTCACAAGTCGAAGTATCAACAACATCACTTTTGTCCTTTGACATTGCCCGTGTCACAGCACACACAGGGAACACTCCTGGATGTTTCTGTGCCAGCTCATTAGGGACCTCAGAAACCACAGGAATGGGAGTTACAACTGGAGTAGCCAACACTTTGTCACCAGCCAAATCATTCCCTAGAATGAAGGACACCCCTCTTATGGGAATGTGAGAACATACCCCCACAACAACATTGCCTGATACTAAGGGAGAATTTAGTGTGACCTCATGCAAAGGTGCATCCACAAATCCACCTCCAAAGCCACGAACAACGACACGGGAATGCAAAGAAGACTTTTCTGAAAACGGCAAAATCCCCTCCAGAATGAGGGACTGAAAAGCTCCGGTATCTCTCCAAATTGTTATAGCCTGTTTGGACTCTAGTGCATTAGTCAGGGAAACAAATCCATCCATCATAAATCTTGAGGAACCTCGAGCTCTTTGTCCACACGTTTGATACTTTCCCCATCACCCTCTAACGTTGGCATAGGTGTTCTGCATATGGTTTCTACCAGAGCCACCGTTCTGACATTTTTCTGTTCAAGCACCGGGCACCCAGCAACGATATGACCAGACTCTTTACAGTAGAAACATATAATCCCTTCTGGGAATGCACTAGCAGAACCACCCCGCCTAGGAGGTGAAGTTAACTGACCAGCAGACACAGGTTTTGGGAAACGGCCCCTCTGAACAGGACGCCTATCCCTGGACTCAACATGGTAGTCCTCCACAAAAACAGACTTGTGTGTCAACACAAACTCATCAGCGAAGACAGCAGCGTCGCCTATCTTCGATACCCTACGCTCGTTTAGATGAGTGGAAACGGTATCAGGAACACATCTTTTAAATTCCTCTAGGAGAATCAACTGTCTAAGCTGCTCTCTTGACTCTGCTTTCTGAGAGGTGCACCACCTGTCAAACAGGTTCTCCTTCTCTCTTCCAAATTCAACATAAGACTGTCCCTCCGACCTGCGATAACCTCTAAAACGCTGACGATAGGCCTCGGGGACTAACTCATAAGCCCTCAATATGGAAGCTTTAACAAGCTCATAGTCAGCACTTTGTTCAAGGGACAGAGCAGTATAGGCTTCTTGCGCCTTACAAACAAGAACACACTGCAGCAGCAGTGTCCAGGCCGTATCAGGCCACTTCAACGTGGTTGCCACCCATTCAAAAAGGGGAAAATACCTTTCCACATCCTTCTCAACAAAAGGAGGCACCATCCTAATATTCCTGCGACATCAAAACCAGAACGCGACTCTGAATGCAGAGCACCCGCCTGCAAGGCAGCATGCTTATACTCAAGCTCCTTCTGCGCACGTTCGTGCTCTAAGTAACGCTCTTGTTCACGCTCCTCTCTCCTCTCTCTCTCCTTAAGCTCACGCTCCTTAAGCTCATGCTCACACTCCTCTCTCCTCTCCTCACGCTCTTGCTGTAGCTATCTTTCCTTAAATTCTAACTCTCTAAGCCTCCACTCACCCTCCGCCACCGCAGATAGCAGCGGAGACACGTCAGACAAAGGAGGCTCCTCCACCCTCGCCGCAAGCACCTGCTCCCTACCGAGCAAAGCCCTCAAAGCACCCAAGGCAGTCGGTTTCAAACGCTTCTCACTGGCAGTAAGCTCCACCTTGTAGTGCACAGCAAGCTCCAGAAGCTGTTCCTTGGAAAACCTTTCCAACAACTCATCAGAAGGGTGATCAACAAAATCCTTTATGGAAGCCATCTTTACTGCACCAGCGCCACAACCTGCTCACTTTAGAGTCACCAAAAACACCCTAGCATACACACAATTTACCAGAGAACCACTGAAGAACCACTAAAGAGCCACTAAAGAACCACTGAAGAACCACCAAAGAACCACGGAAGAACCACAAAGAACCACTGAAGAACCACTAAAGAGCCACTGAAGAAACACTACAGAACCACTGAAGAACCACTGAAGAACCATAAAGAACGCTAATGCCAATACCAATAACCATAAGGAGACACGGTGGAAATGTGTGCTCTACTGAGCGCACCTTTCTAGTTTGCAAAAAATAAATAAAAAAAACAACCACCCTGAAATAAATAGATGTGTCATACGCGCAGGAGGTCAGGTGCTAACAGGTAGGCTATCCAAACACTCAAAACAAACAAAATAAATACAACAAACAAATTCAAACAGGTGCCCCTTATAACCTGATACGACTATTTACGCTTCTACATCTAAACTGCAGTCAAAACGGCCAGGGTGCGATCCACGGGGGAGCTGGGGCAGCCATGGCTCCCTTAGATCAGACATCAGCTCCCCTGAAAACATGATTTGTGAATTTTTGGGGGGTCTCTAAATTACTGAAAATAAATGCTACTTTTGCCATGTATTTCTCATTTTTCTGTAATTTTCTATATCATCATCGTGTATAATAATAAACTTATGCTATTTTGGATGTATGATTAATGATTTGCACACTAATTCACACACGTAATATGGCAACATGCATGCTATTCTTGCAATTACCATTCGGAGTGCGGCGGCGCTACAGCCTGCACGCACGGCACAAATCAAACTTTACCCACGTTGTAACCTGTGACTTGTTGACAGTGATAGTTTTGACAGGTAAATAAGGTCACTCAGGAATGGATAATGTCTAAACGAAAAATGCAACAAGTAAGCCTAACCAATTTTGGTTTCACGAAGAAAGTGAAGCAGTCAATCGACTTGACAGAGCAGCAGGAGGCGGGATCATCTACAGGCGACGCCGTTACACCTGCTGCTGGTGCTGCTCCAGTGGGGACTATTATATCTCTGACAACGCCCGGTGACCGTGCCGGCGCCTGCTGCGGTCGTATCAGAACACAGGATAGGCAGAGAGAAGAAGCTGGAGATGGGGGTAATTTGGGTAACAGCTCGACAGAAGAAGAAGATGAAGATGCTGAAGCTGAAGATAACCACCCCACCACCACCACCTCCGAGTCCTCTCAGACTCTCCCGCCAGCGGCAGGGAGGGGCAGCCCCGGCAGGGTTGGAGGAGGAGGAGGGGCTGGTGCTGCTGCCGGCTGGAGTCTGAGAGATAATCACGAGATACTGTAGACAGTGTTGGATGATGATCTATCATCTATCTAACTAAATGGATACTTTTTTTTATCATGGAATGTGCTGTGGAAGCCCAGACCGTCCAGACGGCCGGACCACAACATCAACAAGTGAGTTGTCTATTATGTGTTCTGTAGTTACTGAAACTGATTGAATATATGACAGGATTCAAGAGGTTTATTTGTCACATACATACATACACAAGGCCTACCTACTACAGGCTACAGTAACGTCTGCGATCACAGTATCCTCCGACAGCCCCCCCCCCCCCCCGCAAAAAAATATTAAGGTTCCTTGGCTCACCCAAAGACCATGCTATGGTTCGCACACTGAAAACGGCCCACCACATGTCTACCCTAAAAAAACACTAAATCAGGCCCTACCACACTACCTGTGTTTTCTGGCCCCCTATCCTACCTACCCTTAAGCTAATGCCCTGTAGACCTAACCCTCTTCAACCACACCTGCTACCAGCCAAAGATCATATTGACCATCCACCCGTCAAGTATATGGTATGGTACTAGGGTGACCAGGTGTCCCCCTTTTGGTTGTACTGTCCCACCATTTGACCAAATGTCCCGCGTCCCTCATATTGAGAGGATGTCCCTCTTTTCGAAGCCAAAAAAAAACATGCGTCTAAAAGCCCCTCCCTACAGACAGTAAACGTAGCAACCCGCCTCTTGTCCACACACATTGCTCTGATTGGTTATAGTACTTTAGCGCGCTGCTTGCCTGCTTGTGACGTGACTGAGTCGTGACGCTACCTCATATCGCAGATCTGATTGGTTATAGTAATTTAGCGCACTGCTCTGCTCGTGAGAGTTGAACTTGTGACGCTACCTCATATCGCAAATCTGATTGGTAAAAAAAAAACACAACAACATTACAAGCAAACTAGTTAAAGATGGAAAGCAGTAAAAAGAAACGGACCTGCAGTTACAACCAAGACTGGCAAATGACACATGACTGGGTGAGGCAGATGGCAGGCAATCCGCAGCAGGCTTTCTGTGTTTTGTGTCATAGTTCGTTTTCAATTGCGCATGGAGGAGAATACGACTTGAAGCGCCACAGTGGACGTGAGTCTCACTTGAAAGTGGTTCACCAAAAAGAAACATCCAGATCTATGGATACGTTTCTTTTTAAACCAAACAATGATAGCCAGACGGACAAGGTCACTGCAGCTGAGATAAGTGTCTATCACACAGTGTCTATCACACAGTACAACACTCCCATTCATACAGGTCAGCCAACTGTGGTATGAAACTAGCTCCTGTCATTTTGCCAGACTCAGTTATTCTAATAAAAAAATTTACATTATCTATCTGTCCCACTTTGTCCCACTTTGTCCCACCAAAATCTTACTGTTGTCCCACTTTGTCCCACCAAAATCTTACTGTTGTCCCACTTTTGGACTTTTTGCATCTGGTCACCCTATATGGTACAAGACAAGTAGATGGTGCTAATCATTTCTCTGACTGCCCCAGGAGTATGTGGTGCACAGGAAGCTAACAAACAACCAGAAAATAATGTCCCTACCTACATGTGGTGTGCACGAAACTATATATTTGAACAGCATTAAGTAGTCACATCAAATTTCAAACAAATAAGGGCATACTCACCTGTTTGATGATCGGCTCAAGCCCCCACGTTACACAACATGTAACGAACACCACCCACACTATAGCACCACGACACACCATGCAAAACATGTATTTGTTTCCAAATTCACTCCCGGACGAGCGCCCAACTGTTACGACCCTGGCTCAAAGGGACGCAACCTATGTGCAAACCGACACCAAAACCTGTGTTTAACTCAAAATACTACTCTAACAATGAATTACTGGTACAAACTAAAGAACAAAGAATGAGAGAACGTGACAACTCTCTGTTAACACACACTCCTCTAGCCACAGACAGAGTGCATGTGTGTCTCAGAGACTAGTTTTAACCTGCCAGCAGGTATCCAATCAGCAGTAATTAGCTAATTAGCAGCCCTCACCTGCATGCCCAGTGACACAGGAGTGATCAAGCTCATGGTACATAACACCCACCCCCTTTCTTCACGAATGGAACTGGTGTCATGGAGTCCGCTTTGAGCGTTTTCCAGGGTTAACGCTAACGCTAACGCTAGTTAGCTTAGCCTATTTATTACTAGTTAGCAGCTAACATTAGCCCATCACTCGCGTCAATTATATTGCATGTCATTGATCTAGCGGTCGATCACGGCCGACTGGTTGGGCACCACTGGTCTATAGAAATAAATGCATTCGAACAAGAAACCAATGTATAGACATAGCAATGGCAAAAGAAATGGCCAGGCCTAATGCGAGCCAGGGAAGTATTGTGCTTGTAACGTGGCTTCATCTCAAAGTTTTCATCCACTGAGCCGTGAGGCTCAACATGCTTGTTTGGTTGAGGTCTGAACTCGCCAAATTGCCCATAAATATAGTTTTTGTGGGTATTGTCCAGTTGTTGCTGTATGTTTGTATCTGCCCAAAATTCAAGCAAGCATGAAAGCATTACAGTAATGACGTTGTGTCAGCAAGTTGATACAGCAAGCCTCTTCCGTGTTTTGGTACAAGCTTGTACACCACGCCCCCACTGGCGCGCACCCGGAACCACCTATTCCAGCGGTCCAGGTTTGGAGCGAATCAGCGTCCCCGGTGACGGGGGGAGCGTTCTCAGTAGGATGATCACACCCTATTTTGATGCGATCATGCTCTGATTCGACCCCGAATGGTTAGTGAGAAAGCCCCCTAAACGTCTCTTTTCTCCCCATAGCTCTCTGACCAAACCTCCCCCCACCAGTGCTATCAGGTGTTGATATTACCAACCTGGCGACGACCTAGGGGTCCAGCCCATGGCTCTATTAGCCTGTGGCAGAGGCGTATTTAGACCACTATCACTAGGGCACGTGCCCTAGTGATGATCATCTGTGCCCCAGTGATGAAAAAATAAATAATTTTTTTTTTTTTTTTTTTTTTTTTTTTTTTTTTTAACAAATGTTTTTTATTTTCCCTTTTTTAACATGATCAAATGATCATTTAACATGATCAAATAATTATTATAATATTTTTTACTTCGCTTTGAAATATTATAGTGAAATATTTTGCACTGCATTTATCTTGTTGAAATCCTCCAACAGGCTCTTTTTTGTAAGTTGACTGGTTTGCACACCAATAATACAGTGCAATAATAGAATAGTAGAATAGATAGTAAAATTATGCAATAGAATGGCCAGAGTAAAATAGTGCTACAGTACAATCAACAGCGGGGTGTATTAGAAGGCTATGGTGAAGAGGTACGTTTTTAGCTTATTTCTGAAAATATTAAGAGATCTAGCTTCCCTAATGTCCATAGGTAGTGTGTTCCATAACTTTGGTGCATAGTTAGCAAAGGCTGCATCCCTGATTTTCTTTAGACTGTGGCTTGGAACCTTCAATAGACCAGTAGTAGATGATCACTTACTTGTAACTTCGGGTTTGATCCAAGGAGTAAGTTGCCCCATATTGCTCTGTAACATTTCTCTTTTTGTTATAGGACCGACTAGTAGGATTTCAGTTTTGCCCTCATTTAATTTTAGGAAGTTGTTCGTCATCCATTTGTTTATTGCTAAGAGACAGGCGGAAATGGAGTTTATAGCTGTGTGATCATTTGGTTCAGCGGAGATGTACAATTGTGTGTCATCTGCGTAACTATGGAAACATACATTGTGCTTTCTAATGATGTCTCCTCAATGTTCAATGTTCAATGCAATGTTCAATGCAAGTAAAGCACTTTAAACTTTAAGTATGACTAAATGCTTTATTGACTATATATATAGTAACTGTTCCAAAATGCATAGATTTCTATGTATTTTAGGGGTTTGGGTGGCTAGCTCTTTTTAATTAATATAAATGTCAGATTGTTTTATTTATTTCATAGATTTCTATGCATTTCAGGAGTTTGGGGGGCTGGCTCCCCAAAATAATTAAATAACATAACCCTAACCTAACCATAAAACCGAAATAAAGTAAAAAAAAAATAGTTACAAAATCCACCCATTTTCGCCCACAAACCGGCCAAAACTGGCCAAATTTTTTCCGCGGTCGCGCTACGCGCTCCCGCTTCGTAGTTGTTGGTGCCCTTCTGTGCCCTACTGAAGTGCTGGGTCTAGATACGCCCCTGGCCTGTGGCTTCCCAGTCTAACTTGAAAGCACACACCACTAATACTGTCCTCCTCATCTGAGATCTAATAGCAGATGCTGTCATCTACAGATATTTACATTATATACACATTGAAAAACAAGGCTACTTCCTTCAATAGGTAAGGCAGGCATCTTTGAATTTAACGAGATTGTCCCAGCTCAGTAGGTTCTGGTTGTTATACTATGACAATGGTGGTGGCTGTTTGTTTTCCTGTCTAGTACTTTCACAGCCTGATGGTAAACTACCTGTACAGATCGTAGTGTTGTACAGGAGGCTTGTGTCCAGCTAGTCAGACAGTATGTTAAATGTGACATAATAATGGCATTAAAATACAGTGCTGCTGCTTTTGTTGACAGAGAGTTTCTGATGTGACGGAAGTTTGATAAGTGAAACTTTGCGTTGTTTACTACAGATTTGATTTGTTTTTTAAATGTAAGATTGGAGTCCATTTTTATCCCAAGGTATCTATATTCGGACACAACTGTCAACCTTTCTCCTCTGACATAGACTTCAGGTGAGACAGTATTCTCACATAGACCCATCCACGCTCTCACTCTCCGTTTCCGGTGCGAAGCGTGCGGGAATCTAGGATGGTCCGAAGGTCGTCACTCATCAGACCGCTGACTTGGGAAGAGTGTTGGCCAAAAACACCTCTCCAAGATTTTTAAGCTAGGCTAGTGCTCCATATGCACTTCCATTCATTTGTGCTAAACTAGGCTAGCTTGCACCCGGATAGCGTTCTACTGAACGCACAGATAGCACATTTGTGTCTATCTTCTTGTCTGACTGTGAAGAAGACGGTGAGTGCATTTCCCATAATGTTGGTGTGTTCCTTTAAGACGCTAGCGACTCTACGGCGTTGTGTGAAAAGGGCTGTTGGGGAGGTGGAAACGTCCATTCTTCTGAGGTCGGCGAGATGTCTTTCTTTTGCGTTGAGGTGCTTGTGAGCTATCCTTCTGTATGAAAGAGCAAGGAAGGGAGAGTAAGGGCAACACACCTGCTTATATGCTACAGGTGGTGGGTGTGGCCTAGTCAGTAATATGTGCATGATTGAAAATGATTTCAGTGCATAGGCGTGCAGACAACATGAAATATAATACCTGTAGCATAATATAATACACCTTAATCAAATTGTAGCAAAGCATACATCTCATATTTTACATATACACAGGCTTTTATATATAGGCTAAGCCTACAAAATGGTCAAACAAATTAAATAGTAAATGGTGCATTTATATAGCAATTTACAATTTTGTTTCTCACATTCACCCATTCACTTACACACCGACGCACAACCATGCAAGGTGCCAACCTGCTCATCGGGAGCAATTTGGAGTTAAGGGTCTTGCTCAAGGACACTTCGACACGCTGCCCGGGGGGAGCGGGAATCTAACCGGGAAAACTTCTGATTACAGTATTTTGATAAACAACTCATGTACCCCCAGTAGTTTGTACTCTACAAAGGATCCATTCATGTAGACTAGATATTATTCTGACATAGGGAAAATGTAACACCATATGCAAAAAAGAACACTCCAAAATGAAGACAGAACATATACATAAATATGAAATAAAATGGTGAAATATGGTATTCATGTTAACAACACATTCAAATTCAAAGCATTCCTCATTCTCTTTCATCTGTCTCACAAATGAGGGGAAAGGATAAGCCTACGCTTAGAAAAAACGTAATCAGTTTCTGATTGGATATCTGCATACGACGTCACCACACAAACAAGGAAGTCGCCCCTGCTCCGTGCTGCCGCGAAAATCAAACGTTTGTTAAAAGTCCGATTCTACGAAAGCTATGGCCGAAAAACATCCGAAATCAAAACTGAAAAGAAAGAAATCTGCTGTCGACGAATCTCGGGCTGAAATATCTCACAAGAGCCTGTTGTTACAGAAGAACAATATAACGCCAAACCGCAACGACAGAACAGCAGCTACTGAGAGGGGGTGGGTAACGTTAACGTGTCAGATCATCAAAAGAGCGACGATTTGAAGTTGCCTTTACAAGCAGAGCACGATACACTTGACAGCCGAGGAGTTACACACGCACACACACACACACACGGAACAGACGGGAAGAGATTCAAGAAGCATCCCACCCTTCTGGACACTTTTGTATCACAAACAGTACTGTATTTGCAAATCTGATATGTCATAAATGTATAGATGTAGCAGTACTGTCTATCTATCTGTATGTCATGTATGTCCAGGCATGCGTTCTTCATGGGACGGGGTTGCACTCCAACCCCAGATAATTACTCGCTATTTGCATATCAATAGCACCGGTCGTCGGGTGTGTTAAATACGTTCTTATGATGAATTGAAAATGAGGGACCCTGATGTAAACAAGACGAAAGTCTTTATCTGGTCTGCATTCCCTTAACAATTGTATGTATTGAGCTGTACTGTACTGTACCCATTCTGCAATCTGTTAATAAACTTTTAAATCAATCAATCAATCGCGTGATTTCGAAACCTAGCAGCATTTCTCGGAGACGCTCTCTGATTGGCCGACGCCTGTTTCTACACTGGTTAAGCTTAGGCACTCTTTCGAAGTTGGTTAAGGTTAGAGTTTGTCTTAGAGCGTGACGGCAAGTTCTTTCGACGGTTAAGCTTAGGCACTCTTTCGAAGTTGGTTAAGGTTAGAGTTTGTCTTAGAGCATGGCGATAGAACGCCAGGTAGTTTGCAGGCTGTTTGACGTGGAAATGGGCAAAGACACAGCTCGTCACACGTGGCCAATCAGAGAGCGTCAGTCAGTGCCAATCAGAGAGTGTCTCCGAGAAATGCAGCTAGGTTTCGCAATCACGCATCCCACCCCCAATGATTCATTTAATTTCTGTATTATTTAATGTTTTAGAAGATAAGCACACGTGACAGGCGGGGGTTATTAATGATAATGTACTATAACATAAATAACCAAGTGGCCTAATGCATATCCGTCCAGGGGTAATTTTAAGTGGAAATGTTTGGAAACCCAATGAGATAGACAGCACAGAATGTATGTTACAGAGTAACATCAGACTTCCAATCCTATCTTGTCAAGTCAAGAGTTTTATTTGTCACGGCATACAAGTATACAATGAAATGTGGGAAATTGCTGTGGTTTACAGGTCATGGTGGAGCAGCGAGAACTTGAGTGCAGTGGAAAACCTCTGGTCGCTCACGGTGAGGTGTGTCCTGCCGTATGGCCCTGTTCCTGATCTCCCGGAGCCTTCTACACCGGTGAGTTTAGCCTATACCTGGACCCAGTAAGGATGACCAGAACAAGAGTTTTTCTCGGCTGCAAATGATAAATAGACAGTGGACCTGACGCGTCCCTCACCATACATTTAATATTATGTTATGTAGCCTACAATAATATGACTGAAGAGAAATGAAGTAGTCTTGTTGTAGTAGTGCATTAGACTAGTATACCATGGTGAATGAGTAGCATGGTATGAGTGGTGAATGTTAGAGGTACACCCGCTATGTAATGATTGTGATGATGTAATAATGATTTTTATTTCCCCTTTTCAGGCCATTTACCTTCATTAATGATTGGAGGAGCATTTTAGACTTTCAAAATATATATATTATTATATATATTATTATTATTATTCACTGACTGTTCTTACCTGTTGTAATGGCCTGCTTCCAGTCAGACAGGGATGTTGCTGGCGGTGCAGATGTGTGCTCATATTGGAAGTGTTTCCATTTACGTAGGTGACACGTGAAGCAATGCTCACAGACAGTAATTTTCCTCTTAACTGTTTGTATTCCCTTATTGTATTCAAGCCAAAACCCAAATGTCCTCACACTGCTGCCTCTCGACTGATTGGATATTCACACACACACACTGAGACAATTAGGAGAGAAATACAATGCATGGAACTAGTCATCTTGAAATTGAATTGCAAAACCGAAAATGCCGCAAGTGTGTATTGAACCGTGGATGACGTACTGTACGGTACAATATTATATTGAGAACCGTGGCATCCCTGCACAGTCACACACTGTATATTATGCTCCCAGAGTGATTTTAATCACACAACGTTTCCACCTGAAAGGTCTTGGTCAGGTGCATATCATCAGTCAGAACGGGAATCATGCAATCATACAATTATATACATTTAGGAGATTGGAAACCTTCCAAATAGGGCTCACCTTATATGATATAGTATTTTATTATAACAAAAGTTAAAATAGTGCTTCTCAATTGGCTCACATTCTCGAGAGTGCAAACATTAATCAGTAGCAAAACAGAAATGTAAAAATGACTACTGGTCAATATGTACAATCTAATGAGTAATAACCTAATATAAGGCAAAATGCCTACACTGACAAAATATAAGAGGACAGGTCTACAAAAATGGTTTAATGTCAAATTCTTGGTTAATAACCACGGGGCAATCGTGTTTAGAGTGTAGATGTGGTATGTCTCTTGTTGTAGGAGCAGACAGTCGTATTTCAGACAGCATTTTAAGTCGGTTTTTTGGGTTGTGCACTGCAGAATTCCCTGACCTACAAATCAAGTCAGAGAAAATTCTTTATTTATTATACGGTACTCAAATTGATCAAATCCTAAGCATTCACATCACAGCATATTTCTCTCTCCCTCTCTCTTTCTCGTTTCCCTTGTCCGTATCATGTAGCTATATAATGAATCAGCCTAATAACCCTATAATGAAACTAATAATGTCATAAAAAGGGCACTTGTAGACAAATGCTGTAGAGATCTATACATTTTGGAAGCTTTGTGTTCTAAAGATCCTACCGTATCTATGTTGATGTTGTGCCTTCAGTTGTTCATTGTCTCTTTTCAGGGAACGTAACATGAGAAAATACTTGCTGTGACTACAGATATGATTCCATACCTCCGTCGATGGAATGTGCAAAATGGAATAATGTAGTGGCATTCCAGATTGACGTTGGTAAAGATAAAGATCATCCTCCTTATTGATATGTTCATATTTTCCTTCCCCGCCACATGGACAGTTTACTGATAATACAGCCCTTAAGATTTCCTTTCCCCCCCTTGCTGCCCAAATGACCAATATAGATAGACTCCCAGAAAAATGCAAATTGTTGTCCTTTTGCCAGGAATATTTGAAGGAACACCATTGAAGGACAGAAATAGCTGGCCGGGTGCTGAGCTCAGCGAAAATGGCTGCTGCTGTTGCCGGTCCCTTCCAGACTGTCTGCTAGCCTGGCTGTCGCTAGCGCTCAGCGCTCCGCTGGCAGTTCTAGGCCACGCGCTCGACAACATGAACCAATCACTTTGACAGGGAGCTGACGCAACCTCGCATTCGCTAAATAATTGACTCCAGGCCCCTCTTTTGAGAAAAAATACTTCTCTTCTCTGGTCGAAGTAGCCCTCCAGCAAGTGTGTTAGCTAGCGTCTGACTAATGTGGCAGACATATGGCCAGGGCCCAGACATGGGCCTCAAACAAGAGGGTGTCGCTACTAGGATAGTCACAATAACAAATTGTATTCCTCTGGTTGGAGACAACAGACTTCCAGTCACATTTCCGTTAGCGTAAGGCTCCCCACAACCACCCCCCCGCAATAGTTATACGATATTGATGGCAACAGAAATAGTTTTAATTCTGCTATTATTTCATTAACTAGATTAGAAGCTAGAGTAGGTGTTATCCTGCACCGTAATCAGGTGCCAGCTATTGCGGCTGGGAAGTTCTGGTGCTCACAATGAGAGGAATAAAATAGTTCACGAGAGGAATATGATAGTTTCTCTAGTTCCTTTTCTCCATATATCACCACTATTCTGA
Source organism: Notolepis coatsorum (assembly GCF_963971535.1). NCBI lineage: Eukaryota > Metazoa > Chordata > Actinopteri > Aulopiformes > Paralepididae > Notolepis > Notolepis coatsorum. The sequence continues at coordinate 58,433,607 of NC_140181.1, forward strand.
GCATAGGTTTCACTCTTCATCTACAGTATAGGCAGTTATGCAGTTTAATGCTAAATCATACTCTTAAAAACATCCACATCCTAATGCGTATCTACAGTATTTGAGGATCCTTGATGTAGGATTTCAATTGCGATTTTGGCTTCCAACGATTATGAAAACGAGATGATTAACTTTTAGCCAGGTAATGTTTTTAAACCAGGTCATGTTTTTAAATCGGGTCATGTTTTTAAGCCAGGTCATGTTTTTAAATCGGGTCATGGTTTTAAATCAAGTCATGTTTTTAAATCGGGTCATGTTTTTAAGTCGGGTCATGTTTTTATTTATTTTTTGTATTTTTTTCTTTTCTTTTTTAAACATAACATAAAATTAGACATACAAGCATTAACAGTAAACATCCAATGAAATCACCATTTAAATAAATGTAGTATACGAGATATACACCTAATACTTGCTATCTAATACCCTACATACATATGCTCTCGCTCGACCACCCCCCCCCCCCCCCCCCCCCGGACCCCCACTTGGATAATCCATCCATTATCATTTGTTCCTAACCAGGCACTACAATTCATATGCTAGCTTTTATTCTCTCCACCACTTCTAACCAGATTGCAATTTTGGCTTCACTGACACCTAAAATTCTTGCTGTAGATATTTCTAGATAGATCACATCGAGATATGTAAGAACCCATACCTTCCGACACATTTTTTCCGGTTGAAACCATCGTGATGCTATCAGCTTTTTAGCCGCTGTGAGACCAGATAAAACTAATCTCTTTAGCTGTATAGGGGCTCCATACTGAAAAACATCATTCAACAGCAATACAGAGGGGTGTACAGGTATGTTCAGAAATAAGAAATTTGATAATTGCTGGCCCACTTCTTTCCAGAATATCTTAACTGGTGGGCAATCCCAACACATGTGCATACATGTACCCTCATCCCCATTTGTACATAAGGAACATCTGGAGTCTTGTTTAAGTCCCATTCTGTTCAATCTTATAGGAGTCAAGTATGTCCTATGAATATAATTAAGATAAATTTGTTGATGGTCCGGGTTACGTGACGCAATTCAAACGTTTGCCCAGACTTCTTGCCAATCAAAATTTATTTCCAAGTCTGGTATATCCCTCCTCCAGACTGAGTCTAGGGGGAGGATTCCATACGAGGACGTTAGTAAGTGATGATAAAAATCTGATACGAAACCTCTCGATGTCTCTCTTTCATAGAAGAATTTGTGGTATCTGTGGTGCTCAATTGGTATCCTTAATGGGACTCCATGAGCCTTCAAACAAACCAATAACTGCGTAAAAATAACACGTGGAACTGGTGAGATTAAATTTTTTATGTATGTCTATAGCTACAGAAACCCCGTTTGTTGAAAACATCTCCTAATGTGTGTATGCCCTGCTTTTCCCATTTAGGGTATCTTATAGGTAGTTTTCCAATCAGGAGTGCATTGTTATTGAATAGGGGAGTATGACTATGCCATTTATGTTGGTTAGAATATCTTTTTTGTGTTTCACGCCATATTCGGCTCACATGAGTAATAAGGGGGCCAAATTTAAATTTGCATTGCTTAATTGATAATATGGTGTATACTATGTCCTGCTGTATGCAGGACATAGTATATGGTATATGGTGTATGCTGTGGAGTGTAATTTTTTCCAGTAACCATCAGGAGGGGGTAACGGTAACATTGAGCTAATGAAGTTGATTCTAGGTAAAACATCCATCTTAACTATTGATACCCGTGCCTGTACTGAGTTTTTGAGTTTGGACCACCTGTCAAAGTCGTATTTGATCTTATCTTGGAATTTTATGTAATTGTACTTCACCGTTTGGCTTATAGTAGGGAATACTTCAACTCCTAAACATCTGAAGTGTTTAACCATTGGTATTTTTTCTGGAAGGAATGTATTCTTTGCAGGGGTATTAAGTGGAAGGAAAGCCGACTTTGGCCAATTTATCCTAAATCCCGATAGATTGCCAAAGTCATCAATCAACTTGAGAAGATGAGGCATTGAGGTGTTAGGGTTTTGTATGAACAATATTACGTCATCCGCATATAAACTAATATGATGTTGTGTGCCCTTAATTGCGATTGGTTCTATAGATTGGGATTGTCTTATATATTGTGCTAAAGGCTCTAATGATAAAGCGAATAGTCCGGGATTAAGAGGGCAACCCTGTCTGGAAGAGCGCGATATCGGAAAGATTTCGGAGGTGATTATACCTGTTGTAATCATGGCCGATGGGTCTTTGTATAATACTTTAATCATATCAATGAATCCTTTTCCTAACCCCATCCTTTCTAATACTGCCCATAGATAAGACCATTCCAACCTATCAAAGGCTTTCATCGCATCCAGGGACAGCATCGCCTTAGGCGTGGTGTCATCCTTGCTGGCATCTAGCACATGTAGTAACCGTCTTATATTATCCGTGATCAAGCGGCCTCTTATGAAACCAGTCTGGTCAGGATGAACTAAAGACGTCATATGCTTTTGAAGTCTGATGGCTAATACCTTGGAGTACAGCTTGATATCGGTTCCGAGGAGGCTTAAGGGTCTATAACTACCGCAATCGGTGGGGTCTTTGTCTTTTTTAAGGAGGACTGTTATGAGTGCAATATTGTCGTTCTTATGGAAGTTCCCCTCCTTGATTGAATATAGAATCATATTAAGTAATAGGGGTCCAATTACATCCCAACATGAGAGGTACATTCCTGGTGGGATACCGTCTCTTCCAGGAGCCCTACCACTTTGCATTTCAGATATGGCCTCCCTAAGTTCATCTAGTGTGATGGGTGTTTCTAACTGTTTAGCGTCATCCTCTGATAGTTTAGGAAGGTTAATTTGATTAAGATATATGTCCATTTTGTTTTGATCGAAGGCCATTTCTGATTTGTACAAGTTGGAGTAGAACTCTTTGAATGTCTCATTGATTTTTTTAGGGTCTGTAACAAGTCCTTGCTGTGCCTTAATGGTAGTTATATCTGCAAATTTTGCGTTGGCTCTTAACTGCATAGCTAGTAGGTGACTTGGTTTAGAACCATGAAAGTAATGCTGTTGTCTTGTGCTACGTATTTGAGCTTCAGATTGTTGTTTATAAATGGCATTAATCTCTTTTTTTTAACACATTAATTAGAGTTTCCAATCGAACCGAGTAGTTGTATTGTAAAGAGGAAAATAACGTCTGGTCATGTTTTTAAATCAAGTCATGTTTTTAAGTCTGGTCATGTTTTTAAATCGGGTCATGTTTTTGTTTTTCAATTTAATTATATTTAAAGTTCAAGGAAATCCACTGTTAAAAAGACGATCTCAATATTGACCAACATAATTGTGATTATGATTTCTGCCATAATACGGCAGCCCTACCTTGACGTGGAGATCAGGAACCTCTGGTCTACAAAATGCACCCTCTTTCCTCTCCTTAAAACCCTCCCCGCATTTCACTGAGGGAAGTGAGGAGAAATGTTAACTTCAAGTAAATTTCAGACTCAACCTTTATTGTCCCTAAAGCTCCTTTATCCTCTCTGTATTCTAACTCCTTGGTCTCATCATTCCAGAGGCCCACAGCGAAGGAGCCAGGCGAATGGAAGTGGTGCGGCCTCAGCGAAGAGGTGCCTCCGTTCCCCGAAGAGGTACCTCCATTCCTAGAACTCTCTCCATTTCCACAGCCTCCACCCAGCCCAGACCCTCTCTGTCCCAACCCTTCCCCTCCACAAGGACTCCAGGCGGGACACGTAGTCACCACCGGCGACGCCTGCGGGTCAGTGGCTTCAGGGAGTCAGGGAGGAAACGGACCAGCGGAGGAGACTTCCGACGTGTCCTTGGTCCTGCCGCGTCCAAGCAGTCACGCGGCATCCGGCAAAACGGGGCAAAGAAGTGACGCCGACAGGATGCCCCACCGAGCCCCCACCAAAAAGCGACCGCCGTCCCGCCAAGAGAGCCAGCTGTCCATCCAAGGCTGGGCGAGGGGGTCGTTGCCGGGATCCAGGAGCGTCGCAGGGGAGGAAGGAGAGGAGGCGGCAGGGAGCGGCACAATGAGAAGGCAGCTGCCTCCTGCACACCGCGGTGAAACCCCAGACGGCAGCCGCGCTCCTCCGCAAAAGGAGGGGCTGAATAAGGAGAGGGGGGTGGGGGGAGAGGCGGGGGTGTCTGGGATAGAAGGAGGAGGAGGCGGCAGCGCTGAAGGAGAGGAGAGAGGAGGAGGAGGCGGAGGAAGAAGAATGCAGACCTGCCCTATGTGTCTGCTGGTGTTCCCTGCTGGGTGAGAGCTGCACCTTACAGAACCTTCTCTAGCTAACATACTCTGCTGGGTGAGAGCTGCACCTTACAGAACCTTCTCTAGCTAACATACTCTGCTGGGTGAGAGCTGCACCTTACAGAACCTTCTCTAGCTAACATACTCTGCTGGGTGAGAGCTGCACCTTACAGAACCTTCTCTAGCTAACATACTCTGCTGGGTGAGAGCTGCACCTTACAGAACCTTCTCTAGCTAACATACTCTGCTGGGTGAGAGCTGCACCTTACAGTACCTTCTATTTACATTTAGTAATTTAGCTGACACTTTTATTCAAAGCGACTTACAAGTTATGGAGTGCTACAGTGTAGGTTAGTATATTAGGACAAGTGCATTTCTATAGTTAACATACTCTGCTGGGTGAGAGCTGCACCTTACAGAACCTTTTCTAGCTAACATACTCTTTCCTTCTCTCACCATCTCTTTCTATTGGTCTTCGGCATCCTGTCATGATTTCGTATTTTCTTTGTATCGTTTAGGTCTGCGGCTTTCGTAGTAAATTGAGCCCTTCAAGGGAACCATAAAAGACCATTTGAAAATCTCTGAACAGCCGAACATACTTAAAAGGGCAGTTCACAAAATACATGTTTCCTTTTACCGACAGTGCTATCCATCCATCCATGTTTCACTGTGATTTGCCTAGTTTTGAGGATATCTTCCATGGAGATGTCTGCCGTCACTCCACTACAATGGAGCGGAATGGCACTTGGTTTGTGGTGCTCAAAATGCCAAAAATAGATATACAGTATATTGGCCTGTGATTAACACACGATGCAAAGACATACTTTTTAACTGAATGAATTTGCAGGACACCGGTGTTGGAAAAGCTATTTTACAGATTTGCCAATGAAATAGACTAATCTATTTTGACAACTCTTGTTTGACAAGAGATTTATTTTAAGTTGGGGATGGCCCTAATATCTAGATGGGTCATTGTGAAAAGGAAGGATTCAGGTACGGTTCGTTTTCATCACTTTTGTCCTGAACAAAGTTCCAACTGTGGAAAGGGCCCAAATTCTTCTGTCGTCAACACAACAAGTAGCCTAAATGACGAGTACTGAGGGCAAGTCAACAGCGCCCAACAGCCTGAGAATAGGAAACTTCAAATAAAAATTGCCTGCAGAAGCTTTGAATAAAAGAAGAAGCCGACAATGGATGATACGGTGGCACAGTGGTAAGCATTGCCGCCTGCCTCACAGCAAGGAAGTTGTGGGTTTGAACCCCAGCAGGAGGGTTTGTGTGTTTCACACAAACATGTTCTCCCCGTGTTTGCACTGGTTTCCTCCGGGCACTGCGGTTTCCTCACACACCGTAAAAGACACGTATGCTTACACTAGCCTACATACGCTAACACTAGCCTACATGTGCTAACACTAGCCTACATACAGGGAACAAAATTAAAGCCAAGGTGGCTGGTAGATAAAAAAAAAACTACCAGCCAGGAAGATTTTTTACCAGCCAAAAATTAGTTTCAAGTTTCTTTAATAGTTGTCATACAGAAGTACAAAATACTTTTATACAAAATGCTTCTTACTGTTTAGCTCCAGAGAAATAGAATTGTTAGTATATCGCCATGTGTAATTATTATTACTATACAGGGCTCTACGCTAACCTTTTCCCCTGGGAGCACATGTGCTCCTAAATAAAAGAAAATTAGGAGCACACAAAACATTTTAGGAGCACAGTGAAAATTGTTCAAGTAACAGAGTTTATTAACAAACTATTTATTACATGCATATTATACAGTGCATGTGCATACTAAGGGACAAAGATCTGTGCAAATAGCACATACCACCAAAATCACACATTGGCCCATCGGATATCGGTTGCAGCGTTTCCGTTAGCCGGTAATTACCGGTATTTGACCGGCAAAATCTGTTGAAGTCCGACATATTTAATCTCTCCGGTCTTAATGTCCGGTGAAAATAATTCCCTCTAAGCACAATTTGATTATTTGAATTGTATTAAAATAGGCTAAAATTAAATAGCCTATGCGATGAACGAAACAATCATTACATTTGTTTCATCGTTGCTTCTAATAATGACAACGACGTTGTCAGCGAGAGCTTAGTTCTGGGTTTGCGAATGCATGTGCAGCTGCAGAGCCGGAGCAGCAGCAGCACAGTGCAGTACTCCAATTCAGCCATTGGCAATTCAGCTGTTGGGTGGGGGGTGCTGCTGAGCGGTCCCCAGATAGAGCCAAAAAACAGCTGAATCTGCTGCTCTGCAGCGACATACTCTTTGCAAATAAGTCGTTGCGAGGTGGAGAGAGTCGTCACGCAAACCCACGATAATGTTGCCGTCTCTCTCTGCCAAATTTCTCAGTTCTTCGCTTGATATAATTAATACAAATGTCCAATATAACGGAATTCGTTAGCTCATAAAAATGTGATTATAACAGACTGCTGTTTATTAATGTCGGGCGACTGCCCACAGACACCTATTTGATTTAAAGTCGGCAGCAGCACAGAGTCTCGGGACTTATTTTATTTGGATAATGATTGTATACGCAAAAGTAGCCTAGTTTTAAGTAAAAATATTATAAATCTACATGCCTTGATGATGTCATTCTTTTGTTTTGTTGTCATTCTTTTGCCTATCAATTGTTTTTAAGCTCAATAAACTGACCGGAATTTCTCTCATTTGACCGGTAGATTGAAATCTACCGGACACTGAGGCCGGCAACAATTTTTTCTAACGGAAACCCTGATCGGTTGTCAAGCTGCTTTTGTGTGTTGTAGTGTTGTCACGATACCAACATTTTGACTTTGATACAGATAGGAAAGGTAATGGAAATAGGTTCAGGAGAGATGTAGGGAGGGAGAGAGAGCGAGACACACACACACACACACACACAGAGATAGGCCTTTCACACCGGCCGTGCTCCGTGCCGGAGCCGGTACCCGAACGTAATCTCAAACCGGCCGGCGCGTTCACACCGGGAATAATTGGTTCGGAACATGACGGAGGCTTTAGTTCGGCCCTCTAAGAAAACACTGAGCACCGATTTTTCATGTTCCGAACCAATTATTCCCGGTGTGAACGCGCCGGCCGGTTCGAGATTACGTTCGGGAACCGGCTCTAGCCAACTGGCGAGTATATGATTTTTTTCATACCAGCCAAACAGATTTTTTACCAGCCATAAATAAATCGCTAATTGTGATAATTACTTCTTTGTATGTCTTTGTCTAAATTGATTTTCAATCATAGTAATAATCACACTGTGTCTCTACTCTTTAAAATATTTATTACCATAAAACATTAAGTGTCTCTACTCTTCACAATATTAGCATAAAATATATTAACACATTAACTGCCACGCTTATATCCATCAATGTATGATCACTGCCACCAGTCTAAGCCTATGGAGATGTTCACCTTTTTTGCAGGGCTATAACTTTTTAAATTGTATTGCTAAATTGACATTATGGCCCATTCAACATCAATTATCTATCGTTCAGGATGTAGGAACGTTATACTTTTTCATTAATATATTCATACGAAAATACCGTCTAGAATATAAGTGTTTTTATCGTTTTCTGCAGTAATTCCTAGAACGCTAGTTATAGGCCTAAACGCATAATATAGATTATCGACAAACGTTATGACTCATCATGCGCGGATGAAAGGGGGGGGGGGGGGGGGGTCGTTTATAATTCTGTGATCGTCAGTAAATGCTTTATGTAGTATGGGTGATATATTGATCAGAGCGGTTTGCATTGAAAAGAATAAACCATCAAGCTGAAAGTAACGTTACTGTCCTCTTACCGTTCGCCGATGAGACTGGAGGAAAAAGATCCTACTTATTTGACGTCTATCGACTAGATCCATTTCCGGTTTGTATGGCGCAATAAACGCCCAAATCATATCGATTATTGAGTTATGGCAGCGATCCATATACACGGATGTGTGTCTAGAGTCCCGCAACAATATGTGACTGCCGGACGCATTTCCCAGATGCACGGAGATCACCAGAGATCCATTTCCGGTTGTAACTCGCCCGATCATCCACCAGGCGGCGGTATTGAAGCGTTGCACGGTTGTGCAGGCTCCCATTGTATCAGCAGAGGCTGGGTGGCGGAATTATGAATACCATGGCGAAAAAATGAAATATGATCGCAATAACGTCGTACGCCGTGGATTGGCGGAATTCGCATGATCAGCAAACCCGTCGTACAACGTGTTTGGCGGGGAATGTGTTAATCACACAGTCTCTACTCTTCAAAATATTACGGATATCACATATTAACATGAAAGAGGGAACTATTCTGGACTGGGTTGGGCTGAACTGGGCAGTGAAAGATGCTGGGCTGGACTGGGTTGGGCAGGGAAAGTTGGGCTGGTCTAGGTTGGACTGGGTTGAGCTGGACTGGGCTGGGCAGTGAAAGAACCAAGCATTTCACTGTAATGTAATAGCTAAATAAAACAACTTGAACTTGACTTGTTACATTTGCACTCTGGTTGGATGCCAAACGTATTCTGGTTGTACTATACTTGTGCTGTATGATGACAATACATTGGAATCGAATCTCATGTCAACGCTAGGGGTTCAGCAGTGTATTCTGAATGACAAGTATGACAACATCACCGTTGTGAAGGCATATGGGCGAGTGGTGATATGGGGGGAAACCCGGTTGCACTCGGCTGCATTTAACACTTTGAGTGCCACGGACGAGAATTCTCATTATTTCATGCCGGCCGTTGAGTGTCACGGATGGGAAATCTCGTTTTTAATCCTTTTTTCTTTTTATTAGCGATTTCCATTCATATTTCATCAATCTAGCCTCCTGTTACCACTGGAACTCTCGCTGAGCTCCATTGGGAAAATACCGCCCCCTATCGTCTCTCCCTGTGGTACTGCACCCCATTGGATTAGACTGAATAAAAAGCATGGAGGAAAAAAAATCCTGCGTCGTCATTTTACTTCTCAGACAAGTCACCCGAGACGATCGGATTCATTCTGGACCATCAGAACAGCGTGGAATCGGTGTTTCGACCACCCAGTGTTGGATCAATAAACGCGATCGATATTTGGAATGGAGATCAGGAATTGGAATAATCTTTTTGGAGAACATCTGATCTGAGGCAGTGTTAATTTAGCCAGCTATTTTCATTTTAGTTTTAGTCTTAGTCATGTGTCTTAGTCAAAGCTTCATTTAAACTTGTGTAATTCAGCAGTTCAACAAGTTGAAAGTACTAAACTCCTTGGAGTGATGCTGGATTGCACTCTGTCTTGGTCTCAGCATATTAATTATATTGTTTTAAAAATGGGAAGAGCAATTGGTATTTCCAGGAAATGTGCTTCTTTTGTTGCCCGTCCCCTTTTATGTCAGATAGTGCAAAGTTTAGTTTTATGTCATCTTGACTATTGCTCTGCGATGTGGTCATCTGCTGCCAGTGGTGACCTCAGGAAGCTCCAGGTGGTCCAGAACAGGGCAGCACGGTTGGTACTGCTCACTAAGGTCTAATGTGAGCCGTATGCATGCCCGCCTCTCTTGGCTTAACGTTGAAAATAGATTGTCTTTTAATATACTTGTGCTGTTCAAGTTGGTCATGAGCAGTAAAACTCCTGTTTTTATACATAATCAGATTGTTTTTAGTAATACTGTGCACGAGCATTACACTACTAGAGGTTCCAGTAGTGGGCAGCTTGAATTGCCAGGTCCTAGAACCAGCGCTTTGGGGAGATCTTTTATTTTTAGAGCATTAACTCTGTGGAATGGCCTGCCTCGGAACCTCTGCTGCATTTACAGTAGATTCACTTTTAAAAATAATCTTAAATTGTTTTTAAATTGTTTTTAACACTTTGGGTGCCGGGAACCGTCTTTAGACGTCATTCCCGGCCATGCACAAGTTGCCGGAGGACGCTTTACGTCGTCCTTATATCAATATTTCAAAAATCTGCGATCGGATTCATATGTCCCCTCCGCTGGCCTGAGATCCACCAGCAGGACCCACTGAGCTCTCTGGCGGTTCAGGAGCGCCATCTGGTGGCCGATCGGCGCAATCGCTTAAACAGGATGTGCCATAGAGGTTGTGCTAGACGTCCGTATTGCTTCCGGCCACTCGGTACATGTCCCGTGACTCTGGCTCGTCACGCTACATAGCGATCGATTGCCAATAACTCGATAAACAACATGATTTGGACGTATATACCATTATACAAGCTGGAGATGGACCGGGTAAATCGCCATCCCATTATGATAGAATTTCTACTCTACGATGATCGCCCAACGGCGCGCGGAGACTGGGGTGAGTTTGAGCGTGTAACGTTACCGTCTTCGATACTAACTGCTATTATCAACATTTGACCCACATTAGATGATTGGTATAACGCTGCCCACGGAATTATAAACGCCCTCTCGCCCATCCGGTCAACATCAGATGACGTGTAGTAACTTCTAGAAGTACGTCTAGTTGGAATTTTTTATATCGCGCTGATTGCCATCAAACTGTATTTCATCATCAATATAATGCATTTGGGGCTATATATCACGTTCTGGAGAAAGCTGCAGAAAGAGATGAAAACATACTTATACATTAGACCATACTTTACTATGAATATGTGAATGAAAAAGTTTAACGTTGCTACACAATGAACAATACATATAGGACTTTGAATGGGCCCTAATAATGGCAATGTAGCAATAGAATTTAAAAAGTTATAGCCCTGCAAAGAAGGGGACTTTCTCCATAGACAAATAGCACTGGAAATCTATGGTATATCATGAATTTAACCTTAGGCAGCCAAAGTGTTAACACTGTAAAGTAATTTTTTGTTTTTGTTTTACACTAATGTAATTTTAGCTATATTAATTGTTACAGTAGGTTCATTATGCATTGTGTGTAGGCCTACTGACTTTTAATAATTTAGTTTTTTGCAATAGTGATTGTTTTTGTATTTTTTCGTGTGTGGACCCCAGGAAGACTAGCTGGTTGCTATCGCACCAGCTAATGGGGATCCCTAATCAAATCAAATCAAATAAAAAATCGAGTGCTCCTTTTTCGTTTTCATCATATTTAGTCATCTGCATTTATTTTTCGTTTAGTCAGTTTTAGTCAACTAAATGTCTGAGCATTTTAGTCTTAGTCAGTGTTAGTCTCGATTTTGTCTTTTTTGTTTTTGTCTAGATTTAGTCGCAGAAAACTGATTATTTTTGTCTAGTTTTCGCGAATGAAAAAAAGGCATTTTATATTGTAAATAATGCAATTCTATTTATTAAGTATAGTCTAGCCAAAACCCTATCAGCTGATTCACAATGAGTTCAGTAGAAGGCTAGAAGCCCAATAGTAACCAAACATTCCTTGAAATGGTCAATAGATTCAGAAATAGTCAGACATGGAATGGAACATATTCTGATTTAAATTGCTTATATTTTTTTTTAACCAACAAAGGAACATTAGGATAGTGTAAATACACAGTACACACTGATTGTAATTCTCACTGGGACCTACTGTACAAATTTCACACACGTCACACACACATTCCCTTTTGTCCCTCGAGTCGTACCGTAGATCGCTGACGTCACTTTAAACTAGGGATGCACCGAATGGGAAATTCTTGGCCGAAACCGATACCGAAAATAGAAAACAGTTGGCCGAAAACCGAAAGCCGAAAGGCCGAAAATGATTCATAGAATAGATTTTTTTTACCAATGTTGTGGAACATTATGATTATGGAAAAATATATGATTATGGCTAAACTTAACTTAAATAATAAATAATCACTATTATGGGTCCATAAAACATTTATTCAGCACTTCTGAATGCATACAGTACATTAATGCCATCTTCTCTGGCTGCGCAGCGGACATCTGTGCTCTACTGAGCGCACCTTTCTAGTCTCCAGCTGAATGTGCTCGCTTGACTCAGCACAGTAGACGCGCGACAGATAGACAGCTGGGCTGTGTTAACATTACAATGTACAGTCGCGCGAAATAACGTTATGAATTCCCGAAATAACATAGCATTACAAAGTACAGTTGACAGCTGGGCTGTGTTAACGTTACAATGTACAGTCGCGCGAAATAACGTTATGAATGCCCGAAATAACATAGCATTACAAAGTACAGTTGACAGCTGGGCTGTGTTAACGTTAGAATGTACAGTCGCACGAAATAATGTTATGAATGCCCGAAATAACATAACGTCACAAAGTACAGGTCCAGCTCAGTATGATGTCATAATCAAACATTCTAGAACATTTGTGTATAACAATTCTCTCACAGCTGAGTGTGGACGACAGCGGGGACGAGGGAGAGTAACTACATAACATAGGCAGAAACACAATCCCCCCCTCTCGCTCTGAATAATATGCATATTAGATCACTCAGTGATTAACCGCAGCATATAGTAAATAAGGATATAAAGCATGTTAATGACGCATTTATTGGATGCGTTGCGCGCAGTTTACATAGAAACAGCGCGACTCCCGACAGCGCGACATCATCACAACAACACGCAAATAATATGCATATTAGATCACTCAGTGATTAACCGCAGCATATAGCAAATAAGGATATAAAGCATGTTAAAGACGCATTTATTGGACGCATTGCGCGCAGTTTACATAGAAACAGCGCGACTCCCGACAGCGCGACATCATCACAACAACACGCAAGGTTGTTAGGTTGTTTCTGTTTCGGTGACATATTTTCGGTGAAAAAACTCTTTGGCAATTTCTTGCCATTTTCGGCCAAAACTTTCGGTGCCGAAATTTCGGTGCATCCCTACTTTAAACTTAAAATGGCGTCCCCCATCAGAGCATTCGGCTAATAACATTAGCTTAGCGAGCCTGCCACCGCACTTCTATGTGCATAAAGTGTGGTAACAAAATATCACAGCCCCTAAGACTTGGAGCGTTCTAACTCTACTGAGCATGTACCCAACATTATATGAAAAATAAAGTCATTACAATGTTTTAGTGCACTTCAAGCGCTAAAGGGATTCATAACAAGGGTCAATCTCAGTGTTAGTACTCGTCTGTTTCTTTTCTTTTCATACCAACATTACCTTTTTAAGTGAACGTGGTCTTGTCCTTGTTGTATCCATGTGTAATGTTGATAGTAGTGGGTGTACACAGATGAAAGAGAGCAAGTCTGTCTGGGATATAGGTCCCAACTCCCAGGCTATTAGCCTAGCCATCCTCTCAGCCTCTGTCTTCTTAAATGCTATGTTCTTTTGGTAGAACTGTTCGGCTGCCGCAGGAGTGTTGAGAGAGTAGCAGATTCCGTTCATGGTTATTGGTATAAGCTGTAGTCACGAGAGACCTGGGATGCGGTTTTTAGCCTCACGTATGTTATGTAGCTTGGCTTTTAGCCATAAATGCTGCTGAGCTTAACCTGGAAACGGAAATGGGAAATGCTGAAATAATAACGTGACTTATTCTAAAAGTTATAATTATTTTGTCTCATCTTGTTTTAGTCAACATAAATTAAGAGAGAATTTGTCATGGTTTTTGTAAACTACATTTTTGTGTCCTCAGTTGTGGTCAACGATATTTAATTAATAATTTAGTGACGTTAGCGTCACATGGTCTTCAATAACATGACGTCACGTCTCGTCGTCGCGGGAAAAAGCTTTGTTGACGAAGATCTTTCGTCATCAATTTTGTTGATAAAATTAACACTGATCTGAGGTAAGGAATCTATTTTACCAGTCTTAGGATAATCAGAGCTTTTTTCACAGAGATATCAACGTGGACCCTGTGTGTGTGTGTGTGTGTGTGCGATCAGGAAATAAGAGATTCGTTTTTTCAGCCCGCTTCTATAGCGTGCATAAGTACACATATACTATCGATAATATAGCGTTTATTTGAAAACGATTCATGAATAGGCAGAAAAATTACAACGTGTTTTGTGTATTACAGTAAAGGGCGTTTATCACAGAATCTTCTGAAATCTTCTGGAAGTTTCAAGAAACAAGCGTTTTTCAAAATGATATAAAACGGAAATGAGCTGATTAAATTTTTATTTTTTTTAAAGATTAGACACATAATTTAAGAAGTAGTTTATGCGTCCGCAAATATGAGAGCGCTATCATTGAAGTGGGTGGTGGCACGCAACAAGGTTTTGAGACTGGGAGGCGTGGCATCCACAGTGTTAAGCAAAGCCGCTCAGTATAGTCGTCCACTATGTTGAATGCGCGTTATGGTAGCTTGTTACATGCTAGGTAGCTAGCCGGGTAATGCTGGGTGACTTGTCATTCTCATCTGACTCGAAGGAGACGCGTTGCGTGCTGTTGTTCGCCCCCATGTCAGACCGCACTGATATCCGAAAGCGACAACTCTACATGCAATTATTTTCATCCACTGATGTGTTTTTGTGTTTGTCTATGTTGTCAAGCCGGTGACAGGAGTCTGTAGGTCCGCACGCAGTGGTCTATCCACTTCCCCTAGATGGGCGGCATCTTCTAGAAAACGAGTGTTCTTTGGAGGAGCTTAGAGCGCAACGATGATGTTCATTGGTTATGGATTATTATGAGGCGCAAATGGGAGGAATCATAAGGGGGGAGTCAGAGTTCGGCTTGTGCCAGTGAGCGAATCGGCAGATTGCAGAATGATTTTTTTGTTTTGTTTACTACTCGCCAGTGTGGCGAGTGCTCTTCATGAATCACTCGCCAAACATAAAGAATACTCGCATTTGGCGAGTAAAATGGCCTAATTTCCTCCCCTGCTTGTGACCGGTAGAGCAACTCTAAAGTAGCAATGAGTAGGGATGGGTACCTTTCACATTTGAACCGATACCGGTACCTGTGAATCGATACCGGTACCCAACGGTACCTTTTTTCGGTACTTTAGTCTCAAGAAATTTAATTTACCTACCTCAGTCGAAAAAAAAAAATCCAAACTTCAAATAACTACAATTTCGACTGTTTTCGGCTTGTCATTGCTCCGACTGCTTTGTTGTTGAATCAAGTCAAATCCTAGGTAAGCATATATTGTGCGTGTGAACGTTGACATGAAAAGAAAAAAGTAAAAAAAAAAGAAATTGATAAAAATCTTTATTTTTTTTTCGGTTTCTCACTTGATTCGATACTCGGTAGTACCGACGTGTTTCGGTTCGGTACCTCAAAAGTACCGAATTCGGTACCCATCCCTAGCAATGAGTGGAGCTAACGTTAGCTTGCTGAGGCAAGGCTCTACAGTGTGACTATTTCACTCGCAAAATAGATATGTGCAAACTGGAACAATTATTTAGGAGCACAGAGGCTTTGCGTAGTGGGCGTGTCAACGCGCAATTGTCATTTCATAATAGACACGGAACAGAGCGGACCTTCAATTCTAGAAGCGAACTAGCTCTTCAGCCCTGCGTTGCACACAGCTGTGTGACAACTTCTCTCGCAAGTCGCGCAGTTTCTATGTGTAATGTAAACTCTGCAACGGGTCCAATCGTCTAACATGCTTTGCTTCCTCGCCATTCTGGAATGCCCACGTCGCGCTAAAACCTTATGTATTGTTAACGGTTGATGTAGCCTCAGAAAACTAACGTTAGCTCCACTCCTAGCAGCCTGTTGATGTAGATTCAGCAAGCCAACGTTAGCTCCACTCTAGCAGCAGCTCTCTCCCTCCCTCTCTCTTACTCTGTCTCCCCCATCCCTCTCTCTCTCTGCTAACAATCCTGATTCGATTCTTAAACCTATTTCATTAAAAAGGAAGATATTGATGGACATTAGCTATAGTATAGCTCAGCAGCTGTAACAGAATAATTGTATTATTTTTGATTATTTACGTTTTAAGTTAAGTTAAACGACAAAAAAAGCCAGCGGTGTACCGACATAACAAACGCTGTCACTGTTTACTTGTGTAATGACATGGTTCCTTTTCAAACTCTCGATAGAAAGGGCTTTAAAGACATGGTCAAAGCACTGGATCCAAGACACGCTTTACGTTACCTGCCTGCAGACACTTGAGAAAAGGTTTTGCATTTTTCTATTGCAGTTTTGCACAATAAATGTTCTTAAAATACCTCTGTACTATGTGAAATATGTCCTAGTAATACAAGAGTACAGTAATAGCTGCCATACCAGTGTTTACCCCTTCAGAAGCATTTATATAGACATTTTAAGATAAGTTAATATACCGTGATATATACATTTTCACAATCTAGTGTACGTTTTTTACGTCATTTGACTATAAAATATTGGTTGACCACCCTGGTGGGTAAAGGTTCTACTACAGGCCTCCTGGATGGGGGAGGGTGGTGTCGTTCCTGAAAAGAGGTGCACAAACCCAGAAGCCTCGGGGTCTTCCAGTCCTTCCTGATCCTGTTGGTTTGCTGTAGAATGTCATCAACTCCGGGCCCAAAGGTAACACCTGAGGTCAGGGGAAGACACAGTACTCTTCCTAGAGGAAGGGAGCTTGGCTTGTGCCAGCCTAGTAGGCTTCTAGAGGTCACCACCTGGGCCAAAGCTTTACCATTGGCCTGGACCATGTCCCTCTGAATCTGGTAGATCAGACGAGAAACGTCCTCCCCTGTGACCTGGGGCAGTAGCTTCTGCAGGTAGGCATGAAGGAGCATAGCTGCATTAGTTCGGCGGCCCACCGCCGCAAGCAACCCATAGACCGACTTAAGGTCAGCATCAAATATCCTGGGAAGACCAGCGGAGCTGCTAATAGTGAACAGCACTGCAAACATTAACAGCCAAAGGTACACACATTCCAAGAGTACTTGTGAGGAGGGCTAACAAGGTAGTTGCTCTAGGCTAGAATTAGCCACTGAGAATTTTATGGAGATAAAACAATTGAGCTATTAGAAGTCACGTACCTTAGAAGTCACGTCGGCCCAGCCACCCAAGTTGGAGTGTATCCAATGGAGGAAAACATAACTTTTTCAAATGTTTATTTATGTATTTGTATTTTTTTATTATTTATTATTTATATGTATTTATTTGAGGGCTGTCAGTTTATCGCGTTAATTTGATTAATTAAATACACAGCAAATTATCGCATTAGGAAAATGTATGCAAAATTTATTAACATTTTATTTAATTTTTAATATACATTTATTATTATTATTATTATTATTATTATTATTATTATTATTATTATTATTATTATTATTATTATTTTAAAAGAATCTCATTCATTCCATAAGAAAGTAGAATAAACATTTACAGACTTAAAAATATTTTAATATTTTTGCATGTTCTTGGTATCTGATTCTAGGGACATCTATGGATCTATCTCTGGGAATGTATTCCCAGTGTCAGAAATACTGTGTCTGTTACTAGGCTTAAGTAAATTGTAATGAACCAAATGAGAATATCGATTACATTTTTAAATTTGTTTGTATTTTTTGGCTGTGAATAACACCATGCTAAAATTTACCAGACCTGGAAAATACAAGACAAAGTGACATCTATTGGGACTGATTCCGCACGAAACATGATAGCAGCAGCACGCCAGCTGCCGTTCCAGCACATGCACACATGCTGCAAAGAACCATCACAGTCTGCCTTGAGGACAGAAGCCTTGACACCACCCTGGCAAAGTGCCGCAAGATCGTAGTAAAAAAAATGGTTATGCGATTAAAATGCGATTAATTAATTACAAATCCTGTAATTAATTAGATTAATATTTTTAATCGCCCGACAGCACTAATTTATTTACTACTTGACTTGGCCTTTTAACAAAACTTGTTTGCACTGTTCGCAAAACAACTGTGCCTTCAACACGACCAATCTAATACGTCACGTTATGTGACTAGAGCGAGCAAAGGAATGGGGGAGACGGCTGGTGCTTTGCTAAACAGCTGTATTGATTGCAATGCCTCGCTTGAATGAAGTTAACATTCGTCTGGATAACGTCAACATTCGCTTTGTGAGGATTATTGTCTGCGTTTCAGACCAAAATGGAGCCAATCATTACGTAAGTCGAACACTGTGAATGTATACTAATGTGCAAACAGATTGAAACTTTGAATATTTCTTGTATGAAGCACATTCTCAGGGGCTCAGGCTCAGGGTGAATGTAATTGAGCCGCCGCGCTCAAGGGGCTATTGAGGCAACGGAGGGGATTGTCTCGCTTTGCCAGTTTCTGACAAATTTGTCAAATTGGTTACTAATGTGAAAGATCGGATCGGGAAAGATCAGTATCAGCAGATACTCAAAATCACATGATCGGGATCGGATCGGGAGCAAAAAAATGCGATCAGGACATCCGTAATGATTACTCATTGATTTGAGAACATCATATGACGATAACTGAATTAGTTTTACCTTCTTGACCAAAGGCTTCTTCTACAAGTTCCCGAAGATGTTTCAAAATAGCTGGAGAATCGCGCTATGGCTTCCACCTCCCTCTCGGGGGAGGGAGGGGCAGAGCGCACTGCTGTGAAGGGAGGGTGCGCTGCATTTACAACAAAATGAGAGCATCATGGCATGCAGCACAATAATCGCTTTATCTCAATTATCTTGTTTTCATGATCGTGAGAAGACGACATCGTAATTGAAATTTCCCAGCCCTAGCATGTATATGTTTTATATGATGCATATACAGTATACATGGTGGTTGATGGTATAATAAAAATCCATACCTTTGCATGGATCCATGACGCTATATGTTACAAAGGGTCAGATTAAACCGAATATATATATTTATTGTTTGATATCCCTTGTATAATATTTGTATATCGTTTGATGTCCCTTGTGTATTGTTTGTATATATACACGGAATATCCCTTTACCTGCGTACAAACCAGAGTAATATGCGCTCTCCTATTGGACACCCCCCCCCCAGGCTCCAGGCAGTCTCGTACTCAGACAGGTGCAGTGGGCGAGTTTGGGGCATGTTACAACATGCCTTTGGCAGTGTAGTGATTCAGAACCAAAGAGTGACCAGGTTGGCACTAGATTGTCACTTACGTATAAATACGGCGCAGGTGTAAACAGCAGCACTTCGTTCATTACTAGTAAAGCCTTCACCACGAGTCAACGACCAAGTGAAGTGAGCAACCTTGCGTCAAAATAGAGCACTTAGAACATGTGCGAATAGGATAGTAAAAGTGTCAGAGTTTAGTGAAATAACGTCAAGTTCAACCTAGTTTAATGTGAAGTATAGTGCACAGGAGAATCTACACCGGCGATTGCAGAACCATTTCTGGTTGGATTATATTGCTTTGGTACCGTTACCGCTGGAGGAGAGTACCGTGGATTCCACTATCGTTTGGGATTTACCCCCGTGAGGATCATCACTCGAGCCCGCCTCTAGGAAGAGGCTGGCTGGCTGTCGTCCATGCTGTCGAGCATACTTGGATTACAACTGCTGCTTTGTATGCTGATCAAGGGAGTACATCCATCGACTCCCGTAGCTGGAGCCTCTTTATTCCTCGTTGACCCAGACTTTGTACCCGAACATTCCTCTACCCCTGCCGGTCTTACACCCGGAGGGAACCCCCCAGTGTCTCCAGCTGGTACTAGTGTGCCTTATGTAATTGCTATGCCACAGGTGGCGTCAGTTTAGACCCATCTTACTATTCTCATTGACTTACGCTCTTGACTTACTTTACGTGTGTTCTTCGCCTTACAAGCGCGAGTATAATTCTCAATCTGTAACCTAACGTTGCTTGCTCTGATAATAATAAATACCCTCCAAATAGAACTTTATGTGTCAATGCCGTATTCTTGTGTGGGTGTTCACCATATATATTCATGTACTGTATGGCCAGTAATTAAAGTACATAACTAGTAGTGGTTTAATATACCATACTCTTTAATACAGTCAGGGAATTGTACCCCTCAGTTACACTATACCTTCCTCCCAGCCCCACGTTGACCCCTCCTGCCAAGCAGCCTATCACAGCTCAGTACAGTGAATCACTACGTCTATGTGGAACATTCCCTGCACCAGGCCAGGGACCCTCAAGCGTTCATAAAAAAACTCAAAACTCGAGAGGTGGATGAGTCACTCAATCCTTTTGTGTGTGTCCGGCCCGCGGAACATTACGACGTTGCAGCGAGTGCACTCCCGCGCGCAACGTTTACATCTCCTCCTCAATTGCGTAACGGCCCATGCTGCTACTTCACATAAACGAGCGTGTGAGGGAGGTGGGGGAGGTACGGGGGGGGGGGGGGGGTGCAGTGGTGACGGAGGAGAGGAGAAGTGGGGATTTAGACTGAAACGGTAAATTATTCATAGAAATGGGTCAAAAAGTCAGATTCTTTAAAAGCAAGGCAGAGTTATGGAGCGAGGTGAAGAAGTAGGCCTCCAGGCCAGCAAGGCTCTCTCTCTCTCTCTCACTGCCTCTCTTTCCTTCTACCTTTCTCTCTCCCTGCCTCTCTTTCCTTCTACCTCTCTCTCTACCTCTCTTTCCTTCTACCTCTCTCTCTCTCTGCTTCTTTCCTTCTACCTACGCCTCTCTCCTTCTACCCCCCCCTCTTTCCTTCTACGCCCCTCTCTCTCTCTCTCCCTCCCTCTACCCCCCCCCCCCCCCCCCCCCTCTCTCTCTGGGAACAGGCTGGTCTTTGTGTGTTGCAGCAGGTCAGGCCTGGCCTTGCTCTGTAGCTCTTCCTTAGCCAGGCGCTGTGTACTTTGGCCCAGGCTACAAAACCTTTCTGTACTCTGCCCCAAGCTCTGTCTCTCTCTCTCTCTCTCTCTCTCTCTGGTTCTCTCTCTCTCTGGTTCTCTCTCTGGCTCTCTCTCTCTGGCCCTCTCCAAGTCCCCACCAGAAACAATGGCTACTTCTGTCTGGAGAGGGAGAGTGAAACATAGAGAATGAAACAACAGAGGGATGGGATGAATGAGAGGACTGGGATGGAGGGATAGAGGGAGTGATCTTTCCATATTTTGCTTTTACTTTCATTCTGCTGCTCACCCCCCCCCCCCCCACACACACACACACATGTTGTTGTCCAACTTGAAATAAAGGATTTAATTCGTTCATAATTCATAGTTTCACACTATTTCAATACTGGTATCTGACACCAGGCTAAGACATCAGGGTGTCTGTGTCTGAGGGTTTCTCCCAAGATCTGATACCAAGAGCCTGCATGTGTGTCAGCAAAGCCACATGATTCACTAGGAGGATATTAGATCTCCCTAATGAAGAAAAATGTAACGTATATCAATCATTTTTTGTCCAATAAGCACAAACTAAAGGTCTGTGTAAGGGGTCAGATCGATGCTCTGTCTGTAAATACTGTGAAATGCGTCATCACTGCATCCGTAGTATCAAACTATACGCCAGCCGTCGAATGGAAGACTCGGGTCAACTCATCAGTGGTGCAAGCATCGCAGGCGCTCGTCTACAGTTTAGTGATCCTTCGTCTCACCCTCTCTCTCTGCTAAAGAGGACCCTCTGCCCTCGTGCTGACATCTCCAAAGCAAGAGATGGGGAAGAAAGATTACAAATGAAAGATTCTCTCTTCTAAAACCATGGCAAGGTAAAAAATACATGAGACCCCAAATGGGAGAACAGAAGAAGGGGAGAGAGAGAGCACCGCAGAGCTCAACTGTCACATCTAGGCAGGGGAGAAAATATAACTCTTCCCCAACAAACTGTCAAGACAGTCAAAAGAGCGCAGGCTTAGAAGTCGTTTCTACGAAACCAGAGACTCTTCTTATCCAATATCTCAAGCTCTGTGAGACAGAGAGGTATTTATTCACCAACAATATCCTTAACACTTCCAATGTCCTTGTCACCAGCTGGAATCCATATCTATATCATTTGAAGGTGTGTGAATTGACTTTTTTCCTAAATAGAAAATGGTGGGGATATGCTGATACTGGTATTGGAAATATGGCTTATACCAGACTTAAACCAAGTTTAACCAGGCTTATGTGTCAGACAGTCCTAACAGTTCTAAAGGTCTCCAGCCGTTAGTTCTCCAGATATTGGCAGCCGTCCATGCCCACAGTTGTGTAGTCTGATGGCTACTG
Organism: Notolepis coatsorum; assembly: GCF_963971535.1. Lineage (NCBI taxonomy): Eukaryota > Metazoa > Chordata > Actinopteri > Aulopiformes > Paralepididae > Notolepis > Notolepis coatsorum. The sequence continues at coordinate 58,455,791 of NC_140181.1, forward strand.
ACAGTCAGCAGGCTCAGACAGGGTATACTTGTCAGTGTTTCCCACAGGATTTTCAGAGACTATGGGGGGGGGGGGGGGGGGGGGAACCTCCGACCCTCTAGGGTGGTCCGGGGGCGCTTTTTTTGGTGTACATTTTAAAGTTAAATGCATCAATCTGGTGCACTTTGAGAGTAAAATAAAGAGGCTAGATCTATGATGAACTTTGTGCTCAAAACACAAAATCGACTAGACTAGTGCTTCCCAATCCTCTCCTCGAAGCACCCCAGCCGTTCAATGTATTTGTTAAATTCCACCACCAGCACATCTGATTCAACTTAACTAGCCATCAAAGAAATTAAGCAAAAGTGTTACCTGTGTTGAACTGGTTTATTTTTTAGAAAATACAAAAATATAGTGGATTACTATTACGACTACTACCACTGCCAATACTACTGATACATCCCTATTGGCAAACTTTATATTTAAAAAGAAATTAAAAAGAATATTCAAATCTTAATATTTTTTTTTTATTGAATTTTTTTTGTGTGTTCATTATACAACTGTGGCGGGACTAATTAGACTGTGGCGGGGTAATTAATGGGAAACCCTGGTTGTATTGGACACAGTATGGAGCAGACAGACAGCAAGCTCAGACACAGGGTATAGTTGTATTGGATATAGGGCAGGCAGCAGGGGCGTTTTTAGGGTTAGAAAACATTGGGGGCTTCAGCCCGGGCGGGGTGGAGAGAGGGTCCCCCCCCCCCCCCCCCCTTTTTATCTTTTTACTTTTTACACACAAAAATACGCAATTTTTGAGTAATTAGAGACGAATACTGAAGAACTAGATTAGAGTTTTGTAAAGTGAGGTCCAGGTCCATGAGAGGGATCTGGGCAGTCCCCATAGAAAATTCAAAGTTAACAGGACCAAATCATCAGTTTCTTATTTATTTATTTAACCTTTATTTAGCCAGATAAAACATTGATCTGGTCCAAGAGGCCCCAACGAGAGTACAAATATACATACACATATACATACATACATATATACATATATATACATACGGTATATATACATATACATACATACACCAATAACAAAATAAAAACAGTTAAGAATCATACATGTAAGCAAATAAACAAACAAACATATGCACAGCCTATGTACAAAAGAAATAAACAGTTAATCTCTAGTCTTTACAGTTTTCTTCGATTGCATAAACACTCAAATCAAAAGTATTACACAATTATCAAAACCTTACACTCAAGGAGCAAAACATAGGCCCAGATTTGCACCCCTATAAGCACAAAGTCAGCCTCACACTTTTTGCAAAACAATACACACAGTGATTTGCAAAACACTAAACACACTTGCATTACATTACACACAGAATGTCAAATTACCACACATATGAGCCAATTGGTTAAACACAGCCATCGGATGCACAAACACACCATTGCTTAATTGTAGATACACCAATCAGGTTTAAGCACTATAAAAATGCAGCAGGTGAGTTCACCTGTCTTCAACCAAAATGGAAGGAGAGTGAAGTACTGTACACAGAGAACGTGAAAATATACAATACATTCACCAAACACTACACAAGACAACCAATGATGCAGACTGATGAAAATATACATTTTCTCTCCATATACCCAAATCAGTCAACATGTCAACATGGAGAATCACAACAAAAATATCTCTTGCCAGATCCAGCTAGGCAAAGAGATAATGTCTAGTATTTTCTGTACTCTATTTAAATGTTTTCTATTTTTGTTTTTGTTTTACTGTCATTTTAACCTGTACTGGATACAGTATTTTATGTTTGTCTGATATTTGCTGAGCTTACAGTGTTATGCACACTGTAGTAGCATGAAAACTGGGTTGCTGTTTTGTTGTGATTCTCCATGTTGAAATGTTGCCTGATTTGGTTATCTGGAGAGAACATTTATATTTTCATCAGTCTGCGTCATTGATTTGGGTATATGGAGAGAAAATGTTATTTTTTTCATCAGTCTGCATCATTGATTTGGGTATATGGAGATAAATAAATTATATTTTCATCAGTCTACAGCATTGGTCTTGTGTAGTGTTTGGTGAATTTATTGTATATTTGCACATTCTCTCTGTACTTCACTTACAGTACTCTAATCACTGAGAAGTAGAATTGCTAAATGTGTTTTAGGTTAAGCACAGCAGTGTGTAACTGGTTCAAACAGAATTATGGTAACAAAATGTAGTTTTTATAAATTAGTGTAGTTAGCAAAGGATCTGAGGTGTTCTGATAATTGTGTGTGTGGTTGCGCTAATTGTGTGTAGTATTTTGAAACACTGGGCCCTGTTTTCAAAATCGTGCTTAAGCAATCGGGGAAAAAAATGTATTGTGTGTTTCATGTGTACATATGTACATATGTTTCAGTCTTCTCATAAAAAAAAGATTAGATTTTTGGGTATTTTCCTGCCTTTGGTCCGCTTTGCATTCACATCTCAAATGAACCGCAGCAAGGTTCACTTGCAAGAGTGAATGAGCTTTCACACCACCCCAAACCAACCGGACTATCCGAGGAAATTGAACCAGGGTTCGATTAAAGCTTATTATAGTTTATCACAGTATCATGAGCATGTCTTTGTCAGTGGACACTGGACATGGGTAAGGATGGCTCCAGGTGCTGCTGCGTTAAAGTGCACATCTTCAATACCTATCTGTACTATTTAAAAGCACAGTGCAGGACACACTCAAAGGTTATCGCACCTCAGAGATGGCAGTGGACATGTATGACAGGACAAAGGCCATATGTAATGGCCTTGGGATTGAGGAAGTCCACAAATCAGTGAATGAAAAAATTATAGGATCAAATGAAAACTACTACTTACTAAAAATGGATGTTTAAAAGTACTAAAAACCAAAAAAGAAATACCAAACGCTAACAAACATTCAGCACAGACAATGGGGATGCTGCCATCTAAAAAAATTCATAATAATGTAAACACTGTACAACTGTACAAGCAAAACTGTACATTGGAATATTGACAAAACCATACTTGGTAATTTACTGTACATTGGAGGGGGTTGGGTTAGGACATTTACATGGGCCAGTTTCGAATTGCAGTCTCACGTAGGTGTTCTTTGAGAGTGGTTTTGAAAGTGGGTAGTGATTCACATTCCTTTACAGCTTTGGGTAGGGCGTTCCACATTGATGTGGCATAATCAGGGGGCGAAATTAAAGCCCACCACCCGCCAGGGGCGCTCAGTTTTTACCTTTGGCGCTTGCCACTGAGAGCCCTGCCCGCCGTGTGGTGTGTGGACGTGTAGTTCATAACGATACTCTTATTTTGAAAATCTGTGCGGGTCTCATTTCCGGCCCAAGCGCAGCTAGAGTCATAATATCGATGGCTCCGGCAGTTAGCAGCATTCGGTTCGTATGATATTCTTATTTAAAAAAAAAAACGTGGCAACGAGTCATATCCGCCCAGCCGGGCCAGCCCTGCAGCGGGATACTATTGGCTTCTGCTCGTATCAACACAGAGCGGCCCGCAGCTCTAGTGCCACTGCTAACGTTAAGCTCTCAGAATGGTAGCAGCTCGCCTGCAGCATCTAGTGCTAACGTTAAGCTCTCAGAATGGTAGCAGCTCGCCCGCAGCTCTAGTGCTAACGTTAAGCTCTCAGAATGGTAGCAGTCTGCTCTAGTCTAGATCGGACCTCCATGAGCTGCATAATACCTCCGTTCCCTCGTTAGCTAGCTCGCGTTAGCTAGCTCACTTAGATCGATCTGTCCCAGTAAACTAAATTGTCTTAACGTTATCTACCGGGCTAGCAGTAGCTACAGATAGCTCCTGATATCAATGTCTTATAACATTGATTGAATGCGTATTCTAGCTGAGGGCATGTTGAATGTGATTTGACAAAATAACCGTAACGTTAAAAAATGGGGTCCAGCTGCATCGCCGGAGAATCCTTGCATGCTGAATGTAGGGTCTAGCTGAATATAGGGTCTAGCTGCAGGGCCGGAGAATCCTTGCTGGAGCTGGAGGCTACTCAAGTATACACACAGACAGTGGAGCTGTTTGCAGATAGCAAGCATTTTGACTTATTGCGTGGTGGCGATGTCTCGCAGATAATACAACTACAAGTATGATTATATAATATATATTTTATTTAAAAAAAAAATTTTTATATAAAATATATATATATATATATTTTTTTAATCAAAAAAAATTTGGCAGGTAAGAAATATGCTTGGCGGGTAGACTCTTCCCATCTACCCGCCACTGGCCGGTGAGTCAAAAAGTGAATTTCGCTCCCTGGGCATAATTGCGAAACGTGTTTAGTCCCTTGTTTGAGCCGAATCTGGGTTTAACATGATTTGTGGAGCTCCCTCTGGTGTTGTGATCGTGGTATTCACTGACCTTTGGGAAGTATTTTGACATGTACATGGGTACCTTGGTCGTGTAGTGTATCTTGTAGACCAGGCCCATTGCAAGTTGCTGTACTCTGTCGTCTACTCTAAGCCATCCTAGTTGTCAAAGTGGGCAGGGGTGAGGTGGGTTCTAGGAGTAAGGTCAAGCAGTAGTCTGACCAGTTTGTTTTGAGATGTTTGTAATTTTGTTTTTAGCGCCTTTGAGGTGCTTTGGTACCATGCGGTGCAAGCATAGTCGTCGTACCCTTGTATGAGTGCTCCTGCCAGAGTCTTCAGGGTATTCTTGTTTACCAGAGAGGAGATCCGGTACAAGAATCGAGTTCGTTGGTTTTTTTATTACATTGGATGCCATTTTGTCACAGGAAAGATTAGCCTCTAGGATGGAACCCAGGTAGGTAATTTCATCTTTCCTTGTGACAATATTGTCACCCACTGTAACTGAGAAGCCGTCGGTCTTGCTGAGTTTGTTATTTGAACCGAAGAGAATGGACTCTGTTTTGCCCATGTGTAATGATAGTTTGTTATCAGCGAGCCATATGCAGATTTTGCCTAGTTCCGAGCTGAGGGTTTTTTCAACCTGTAACTTGTTCTTGTCAGAGACCAGCAGGGCTGAGTCGTCTGCGAACAAGAACAAGTTGCAGTCACAAGCTGACGTCATGTCATTTGCATAAATTAGGAACAGTCCTAGTATGCTTCCTGGTGGAACACCACAGCTCACTGTGAGGGGGGGGGATAGGGTACCGTTTACCTCCACCATCTGTTCTCTCCCCTCCAGGTAGGATTGCATCCAGCTCACTGATAGACTATCAAAACCCATTGCTTTTAGCTTGTCAATCAGAAATGCTCACACCAGATTCAGGTATAGTTATCCGTTAGAATGTTTTTCTCCATTAGAGAAATCTATGACATTTCTGTCTCAATAAATTTTTCTGTCCAATGACCCTACAACTGATTGTGAGTCTACACAGCGACGCGGTGGTACTCCGGTTATGGTGACTTATATAAAAAGTGGTTATTGGTGTAGTGTACACCTAATGACAGGCCGTTGGTCGTCGTGTTTACAGAATAGGCTCTCGCTGTTATCTGCGTGTTTGATTGATTGATTGAATTGAAAACTTTATTAACAGATTGCAGAATTGCAGAATTGTTAAGGCCATTTACCGGGGCCAGTTTTGAATTGCAGCCACCCGTAGGTGCTCTCTGAGAGCGGTTTTGAAGGAGGGTAGGGATTCACATTATTTTACGGCTGTGGGTAGGTGTTGGCTGCTAACAGTGTGGATCTCTCTCTCACTCTCACTCTCACTCACTCAATCTTTCTCGCACACTCACTCACTCTCTCACACACACTCTCTCTCTCTCCAGGTTTACCGAGATGGACTGCGATGGCCACCTGGCCCAGTGTCTATCAGACATGAATGTGGACATGAGCTGGTGAGCCAAGTACACGCTGGCTGTTTTTCCAGTTGATACGGACAACCCTTTTGCAGGACAACAGCCCTACATCCTGCTGCATGACTTATTTCAGCCCCACATCCTGTTATGTGGCTTATTTCAGCCCCACATCATGCTGCATAGCTTATTCCAGCCCCACATCATGCTACAGGGCTTATTCCAGCCCCACATCATGCTACAGGGCTTATTCCAGCCCCACATCATGCTACAGGGCTTATTACAGCCCCACATCATGCTACAGGGCTTATTCCAGCCCCACATCATGCTACATGGCTTATTTCAGCCCCACATCATGCTGCATAGCGTATTTCAGCCATACAGGCTACAGGGCTTATTTCAGCCATACAGGCTACATGGCTTATTTCAGCCATACAGGCTACAGGGCTTATTTCAGCCATACAGGCTACAGGGCTTATTTCAGCCATACAGGCTACATGGCTTATTTCAGCCATACAGGCTACAGGGCTTATTTCAGCCATACAGGCTACAGGGCTTATTTCAGCCATACAGCCTGCTACAGCTCTCTCTGCCTATTTCAGCCCCACAGCCTGCTATGGTGTTGATTTCAGCCCCCCACATTGCTACATGGCTTATTTCAGGGGGGGAGATGCCCAGGCAGCATGCTCAAGTAAAATAAAGTATATTTTCTGAAAGTGTACTGTTTATGTATTCAGAGAGTATACTGAAGTTGTGTTACATTGAAATCACTTAAATTGTACTTAAAGAACCAGTACTATATGATTCGGCTCATTGTGGAATTTTTATGTCGGGAGTGGAATTTCTTTCAGCTTATGTATTTGGTCACCCTCTCTGAGCACAGCCAACTCTCAGTATGTTGAGGGGGGAGTGGCCTTCTGTTCATTGAAAGGAGATGTCAAGTCAGTATCATTCATAATACATGAAGCTTTCAAATGTAAACAAATGAATGGGACCAGTATGATCGGTTGCTTGCTATGGGAGATTAACATTGGCTGACTGTGCTAGCAGGTGATAAATAAATTGTCACAGTTGCTGTGGATGTTTTTGAACCACTCCGATTAACTAAATTATCGAAGATTAGTTACTTTTCTTGTTTGTGGACTAGCTATTTGATATAATTTACAACTACTAAAAACTGACAGACTGATGGGACAATCAGGATAACCAGAGTATATTATGCAATGTTTTCATGGTTGATGTATTTTTGGTTACTTTTGCTAACCAAAATGGTACACTTTTAATACGTTTACAAAAGTACAACTAGTAAACATCTATTTTTCTTCTTAGATTACACTTGCAGCATATTAATACACCATGAAATTATGTCGATGGAAAGAATTGCAATACTTCTTATAGCGACTGCTACCTTATCATTTAATTGAGCTGTAATTAACACATTGATGTGTGTGAGATGTGCAAAATAAATCAGCATTGTTTTTTTGGTTAAGTGCCCCTTTTAATAAAGATCTTACACCATATTTGGAAAATATGTACTGTAAAATATGTTGTCATGTCATCACTGTAAATAATTACCGGTATATAAATCTCCGAAATATTAATGTAATTTTCTGTTTAACTAGAGAAGCATGCGGGAGGTGCTGGTCATGGCAAGGAAAAGAAAAAGTCAAACCATTACAAATTAAATGTTTTTCGCAGGATTCCCATCCGTAGAAAAGGAGCACACACTCTTCCAAAAGCTTTGCACTGACTTACTTCAGTCATACATCTTTATTCCATCTTTGCATAATAAAAGTACATTAAGTACATTCTATATCAAATACATCTCCACTTTTACTTACCAGAGAAGTTTTTTCTGGGTACTTCTATTTTTACTTAAGTATCAAAGGTAGAAAGTAAACCTTCTATATCTGTATGTATACCCATACTGTACACATTGTATATACTTTTACCTATATCTATATATATTCCATACCTACTCTTATTAGTTAATGCCACTGGCAAGTATGGTTTACTACCAGTGTATTTATACTTGTACCACTGTATATAACAATACTGTACATAGATTAGCCTAGCATTATGTACTACTCGTTATGTATAAATATTCACATGTTACACTGTATATTACTGCACTTTCCTGTTATTTTGCTCTCTGGTTAAGTGACAACTTAATGTGTACTGTACTTGCTGTGCAATAATAAAATGCTTTCTAATTGAAATGGCATTTGTCTATTCCATCCAGTGCTTGGGAGCATTCAATATTTGATCCATCCACTAAAGGTTTAAAGTGGTATGTGGTCCAGTTATGCTGCTCTGATTACGTCCTCTTGAAGTTGACAGACTTCAGATTTCTATGCAGTCTTTTTCTTCAAAGTAACTAGTAACTGATGGGTTCAGATGAATGTAGTGGAGTAAAAAGTTAAAATACAAACTTCCCTAAAATGTAAATACTCAAAAGAAAAAGAGGGGACTCCATTCACGGAAAAACATTATCATTTTTAATAATTACAGATATTTACAAAGATGCGTTAAAGCAGAATTAAGCACATCCAACCAGCAAATGTTAGAACAAAACAAAAGAAATAAAAATCATGGACTTGGAGTTGATCTTGATTCTCTTTCATTACAGATCTTTTTGAACGGCTGTTATTGTAATGTCACATAGGATTTCAAGGACATCCCAGTTCATCCATTGGTCCCTTAAGAAACAAATGTCCCAAATAAATCTTTCCTTGTGTAAGAAAAAAAAAAAAACGCAATAATAAATAAATAAAACAGACAAAACTGCAACACCGATGAAATGCTTGCAAATGAGGGAAAAAAGTGGGAAGTTCCCCCTTCTTCACGTCCAAGTGATAATAGCTGCTAGATGATCTAGCGCCTTGAAACGTGTGTGTGTGTATGTTGTGCATAAAACTAATCTGTGACTTACACCATCGTCTTATCTCCCTTCTCTCGCTCTCTTCCCCCTGCATTCCTCATATCTCGCTCACCCCTACAGCTAATTGAGACCCCTTTGACTTGGTATCGTCTAATTAATCCTATTACGCCGTTATCAAATTGGCACGGGTCAGTTTTCATCAAATAATTCATAGCCGAAGAGCCCCCCCCTACTTAGGAACAAAATATTTATTTCTGTTGAGTTCATAAGGTGGGTGTATACTGTCGAGGGTTGGTAGATACACTGATAATTAGGTTGATTAAGTGTGTGTATACTCTACTCTATATGCCTCATTGATGAGGTGGGTATAATACTGTATAACAGCGTATACCCTTGACATATATGCTACTGCTTTTGAACCGTGGTTGTGTTTTGTTCGGTCTGTGATCGGTTGATGATATTAATTTGGCATTCTGAAACCCATTAGCGAACAGAGTCCATAACCATTTGCTTATTCAGTGGCGTGGCCACTTGGCCAGGCTTTACCCATAGGACGCACATCTTACAGCATTTGACACGTCAAGTCCACTGTTTCCGAGCCGTTTTCCCCGACTAGGATCACCGCTACTACTGTGCATTCAAAGGCCAGTCAGTCGATGACATCAAACATGGTTGTGAAGTTGTGCACCAGACAGTGTATGAAGACTAAACTTAAAATAAAAACATTGAATTAACAGGTGGTTCTACACTGATCCTTTCAATTGATTAGTTAAAAATGATTCAGTCATGTTTGCATCAGGACTGTGGCTGGCTAACTGTGCTCCGTAAAATGTTCATCCCGCTCAAAGATTTAACCGGTTTAGACCGGTTACGATGCGGCCTGTACATTTATTTGTTTCCCCCAATTGTTCTTCACCAGCCGATTCCACAACGGGTGAAGGGATTTTCAGCGAGGAGATATAAGTGCAATCAGAGACATGGTAAATAATTGGATCTTTGAGGCACTTCTTAAAGTTTTGTCTCTCTGTTAGCGTTTTTTTTCTTCTTTTCTTTTCCCGTTGTTAATGAAAACCAACTTGCCCTGGGATAACAACGAAAACAATAAAAACGTCATGGACATGGATGAACATGTGCCACTTTGCATCGATAAAAAGGCATCGTCAATTTGGATCCACTACCTACATTATAATACACAATAACTTATTTTTTTTTCCTTTGTCATTTTACATTCTTGTTTTGCTTAAGAGGCGTCATTGCCCCCCCCCCCCCCCCCATTGCCCCCCACCCTACAAGATGGAAACATAAATTAACAAAATTTAAAAAAGTGCACGTAAATTTTCGAGTTCCGAAGTAGAACCGTCATATTCATCCAGGGATGCGAGAAGGAAGGGTTTAAAATCCAGTTTTACGATGAACAGGTCAGACACAGAATGAAATCACTTTTCTGTTCAAATGACAAAAGCCAAGTCGTGCTTCGACACAAAGATGGAAAATTCAGGAGGAGAGGAAGAAAAGAAGCCAGAGAAGGGGGGGGGGGGGGGGGGGGGGGGGAGTGGAGGAAAAAGAAAAAAGGGAAGACAATAAAACAACTGAGTTTTGGGGAATGTTCCTGGAGTTCAGTGTCTTTTCATTCTGTTTTTTTTTTCCTTTTTAAAATTTCTTTTCCTTCTTGTAAATACCACAGAAGAAGAGTTCGGCACTCCCTCCAACAACATAATGCGAATCCACCATGGAAGAAAAAAGTCTTGCACGTCCTTTTGCCCTCCCCTCCCACCAAGTCTTGTTCCCTTGGGGGGTCAGAAAGGTGGGGGGGAGGGGCTTGTCCTCCCTGCTGTCCGGTGACTTCTCCTTTCGATTTCAGAGAGTTGGCGAACAAGTGGGTTTTTGGCTGAGACGGCAGCTTGGACAGACAGCGTGGCGGGTCGGCTCGTCCCCTCCCTCATACAGACTCTTCCGTGGATAGCAGCAGGGGGTTGATGTATTCAAAGCCCTCGAACTCCGACTGGTCTATTCTCTTGATGACGTCCCTGAGAACGGGAAGAAGAGAGGAGTCATTCAACAGCAAAACCGGAACATCATCTTAACGGCATCTTACGTCAGTTATTCAATATGATCATTTATCATCTTTCAGTGAGATTATATTGTGATGAAATTACAATGTGACACACATTGGCATGACTAAATTGAAGGGGATGGGACAAAAAACAAACTATTTTTGTGTGTGAGAGAATGAAGGAGAGACCAACGATAATAACATAAATACACAACATACATAATAATAATAAACCATGTGATTATATGAAAAGCACAAGTGGTTTTCTGAAGTCAATGGTCCTCATTCTCGAACGGTCTTACGAGGCATTGTGATGTCCGAAAATAAATAAAAGCACTACACAAACACTGCAAATGACAGTAAAAAAAACCCAGTATAAATATGTAAATAAGAACTAAATTTGCATGGATATAGCTGGAATAGAATGGACACATCTACATTCTGCTCTCAGCACACCCCATTCCTTTCATGTAGGCTATATATTTGCCATATACCGTCTTGTTCTCTATTGTTATTTTTTATTGTTGGTTTTATTTATTTCTTACATTGCTTAGTGTGCACATCATAAGAGCCAGTGGAAAAACATTCCACTGCTCATTTTACTGTTCACAAGTTGAACCCACGCAAATGAAAACAGACAAATTCCATATAAATCTATAGCTTATTAGCAACGATGCAGCAGCCTGATGCAGGCGGCTTGGTGCGGATGCATACAGAGCTGCGTGCTCCACACACACACACACTCACACACAATATGGCATATCTACTGCTGCTGGAAGATATTGCAGATCGTGCACTGAGTGAGGACTAGTACCGCGACCATGTGGACCTTTTTGCAGAGAACAATGAGTACCAACACCTGTGCAATACCCTGGAGCCAGCACTGAGGAGCCAGACCAGACGTGCAAACCCTGTGCCACCACACGTCCAGGTACTGTCCACCTTGGGCACGTGTGCATCAAGGCACCCTTCCCAGATGCGTTTCCATATCTGAACATTTACATTTAGTCATCAGGAAGGGCACAACTCTCAGCTGAGTAACAATGTTCATCAAAGTGTTGAGTGCTACAGTGTATGTAGAAAGCCCTGCTAATAAGACTACTTTGTTCGGTACTGGCCCTTTAAGAGTTTTCTCCCTTTAACGTGAGCAAGCTGGTCTCCGTGTTATTGTCTGACGACGTGTTGTAGTAGCTTACTCCTGTCCCCTTGGGATAACGTGTGCGTCAATGAACGTGAGTACAGTACCTGTGTTTAGTCCCTGCCTAGTTCGTTCATTCAGTTTACTCTGTACTTAGTGTGTGTCCGCTGATCCAATCCTGTTGACGCTGTTCCCTCTGTTATTGAAACACTGCGCCGTTAGCTTAGCTACACGTTAGCCAACCTAGGTCCCCCCTGCTATGATATGCTGCTGCTGCGTGGCTAGCTTAGCCGCACGTTAGCTAGCCTAAGCTATAACTATAACTCACTCATTACCCCTAGTGAATTGAATGTATCTTACACCTGGTTTACAGTCTGCCTACCTATACTGTTTACATGCACTGAAAGAGTAATTCCATGCATAGGCTATGTAGGTTATATATAGTAACTCTGGTTAAGTGAATGTCTTAGTTACTAGTTGCACTATACTACTAATGGATATTATTGTAGCTATAGACCACATGTTTATGTACATCACTACTGTGTTATTAATGTATACTGTATTGTATTCCTTTGTAGATAACCACACATGCAAATCTCCCAATACAACCAGTAACTGCAGCACGCCTCTGTGTGATTCTTTAATCGGAGTTACAACCCCATAGTGTCCGCCAGCTCTATCAAACGCACCCTGTGGAGGCCCTAGCCCTCCGTTTCAGTGTAGGTTAGTTTATTAGGACAAGTGCATGACAGTAAGGTTAGTTAGGGTTAGATTTTTATTTTAATTTTTTTTATGAGATAATGGTTGAAGAAGTGCGTCTTTAGTTGACGGGTTTCGGCTGTCCTTACTGGGGTGGGTAGTTCATTTCACCATTGTGGGGCAAGGACTGAGAATAGGCGACTTCTTTTTGATGACCCTCCCGGAGCTCGGATAGGAGTAGGTCTGAGGCGGCCAGAAGATGCAGAGCGTAGGGGTCTGGAGGGTGTGTAGTTAGAGACCATTGACCGGTAGGTGGGAGCGGTTCCCTTTGCAGCACGGTATGCCAGGTCAAGGGCCTTGAAGTGGATTCGTACAGCAATGGGGAGCCAGTGCAGGTCCCTAAGAAGTGGGGTGACATGGGCCGACCGGTAGGTTTGAGATTAGGCGGGCCGCTGCGTTCTGAATGAGTTGAAGAGGCTTGGTGGCAGTAGCCGGAAGGCCAGCAAGCAGTGCGTTGCAGTAGTTGAGGCGGGAGATGACTCTTGATTGAACAGAAAGCAATACCACTCCATCAACGTTCAAATAAATCAGAACCACCTGGTCATCGTGGTCTCCCGCTTCCCAGGAGGTGTACATGACTCCTACATCTTAGAGAACAGATCTGTGGGTGTGCACCTCGAGCAAGGAGACGCTGGAGACGCATGGCTAATTGGTAGTATATGTGCGTAATGAATCGTTCCAGCAACAGTAGGCTTCTATTATTATAATGACTTGTTTTGGATATGCACTGGCCCCCTGGTTGATGACCCCACTCACCAACTCCCAGACGGAGCATGAGGTTGTCTACAATGAGAGCCACATGCGCACTCTTTCCTCCAGTGGCCAGCATCTCTCTCCTGTGTTTTGCAATTCTTTCTTTTGGACTCTGATTTCACATGAGCCCATTTCTTTTTTCGCTTCAGCTGCTGTGCGCTCCTCTCCTGACACCATCCTAAACTCACCTGTTATCTCGTCCTATGCCGCTTTTTTGGATGGCCTTGTAACCATATTGACACTACTAAATAAGATGTCACGCTAAGATGTCATGTTCTACAGTATGACTTATAGGGTTTTTATACCTGTATCACTGTACATATTAATACTACAACTCTGTACATGCATCTGATGAGCACTATTACTCAGTAGTATATTGTATACCCAGTTTAATCACCTGTGCATTGTATGTTACTATTGCACTTTACTGTTACATTTGTACTCATTTGTACAAACTTATTTTCGTTGTAATGTACTTATATAGGGGTAGGAATAAAAGAAAAAGTGTATACTTCTTCCTACTCCTTTTTCAAACAGGTTAAACTATGATTTGTTTATCTGTTTCTCTTGTTGTTTTTTTTATTATCTTTTGTATGTCAAATTAACAGATATATTTAGTTTTTATACTCATTCGAAAATTAAAATATTTCATTCATTCATAATGACAATAAATTAATCTAATCAAATTTTTATCAGTCGCAAATTGCTTTCGCACTACAGTACCTGTTTAATCTGTTTGCACACTGCCTTGTGCTGCCCTATAAGGAGCTGTCGGGGTGTGGCTGTATGCAAATTCAGGTGTAGAAGAACGCTTTCAGTTTAAGAATGAGTGATGTTCTTCATTCAAGATTTCGCAGCTTTGGCCATTTACACCTTTTCACACGTTCAGGAATCCGGAGAAGATCGTGTCCTCTTACAAATTCATGAGGAAATTTATGAGAATGTTCAAGAATGTCTTGTCAAATGAGTGCACAATTAAATTAAATTAACACTTTGACTGCCTAAAAACGATTTACAACGTCTTTGCTGGCGATGCTAAAGTTGCCGGGGGACGCTGTACAGCGTCCTTATATCAATATTTCAAAAATCTGGAATCGGATTCATATTCCCCCTCCGCTGGCCTGAGATTCACCAGCAGGACCCACTGAGCTCTCTGGCGGTTCAGGAGCGCCATCTGGTGGCCGATCGGCGCAACTGCTTAACAGGAAGCGCAGTAGAGGTTTTGCTGGTCGGCCCTATTGCTTCCGGCCACTCGGGATAGGTTCCGGCACTCTAGCTCGTCACTCTACATAGCGATCGATTGCCAATAACTCGATAAACAACATGATTTGGACGTATATACCATTATACAAGCTGGAGATGGACCGGGTAATAATATATCCCATAATGATAAAATTTCTACTCGACGATGATCGCCCAACGGCGCGCGGAGACTGGGGTGAGTTTCAGCGTGTAACGTTACCATCTTCGATACTAACTGCTTTTATCAACATTTGACCCACATTAGATGATTGGTATAACGCTGCCCACGGAATTATAAACGCCCCCTCGCCCATCCGGTCAACATCAGATGACGTGTAGTAACTTCTAGAAGTACGTCTAGTTGGAATTTTTTATATCGCGCTGATTGCCATCAAACTGTATTTCATCATCAATATAATGCATTTGGGGCTATATATCACGTTCTGGAGAAAGTTGCAGAAAGAGATGAAAACATACTTATACATTAGACCATACTTTACTATGAATATGTGAATGAAAAAGTTTAACGTTGCTACACAATGAACAATACATATAGGACTTTGAATGGGCCCTAATAATGGCAATGTAGCAATAGAATTTAAAAAGTTATAGCCCTGCAAAGAAGGGGACGTTCTCCATAGACAAATAGCGCTGGCAATCTATGGTATATCATTAATTTAACCCATGGCAGCCAAAGTGTTAAGATTGAAATTTAAACAATTATGTTTTTTTTTTTTTTTTTTTTTTTTTTTTTACATAATTGTCTGACAGGGCACACAAACTGGCTGGTAGAGGATATGAGGAACAAAAATAGGACTATGGTTTGAAATCGATATGTTCTCAGAAGAGCAAGCTATGTGAAATGTCAAAATAATAAATAACTAATCAATCCCTGATTTAATAACTAACCAATCCCAGAATGAATAACTGACCAATCCCTGATTTAATAACTAAACAATCCCTGATCTAATAACTAACCAATCCCTGCTTTAATAACTAACCAATCCCTGATTTAATAACAAACCAATCCCTGTTTAATAACTAACCAATCCCTTCTTAATAACTAACCAATCCCTTTTTAATAACTAACCAATCCCTTTTTAATAACTAACCAATCCCTTCTTAATAACTAACCAATCCCTTCTTAATAACTAACCAATCCCTTTTTAATAACTAACCAATCCCTGGCGGCTGGGTGGCGCAGTGGACATTGCGCTCGTCACCAACGCATGAGACACTGGTATCGAATCCGGCTGTCGGCGTTGCCTCTGGCTTGGGCCGGCCGTCATACTAACTCAATTGGCAGAGTTAGCGGGTGGGAAGTCGATGGGTGGTAATCTGGACGTTGTAAACAGCGACTCCTATAGGTCGGTTGGGGCACCTGCACAGCAGAGACAGGAAAATGGCGGGGGCAGTGTGAGCCTCCTACACGTTACTCCTCGCCAAATGAGAGTCCGCGCTGGCAGGTGAAAAGATGCGACTGGCTGCCTACACATGTATCGGAGGGGACATGCGATGGGCTTCTATCCTCCCTACAACCGGACAGTGGGGGGCACATTCGAGCAACGACCAAGACAGGGGAGGGGAGAATTGGCACGGCTAAATTGGGATGGGGAAAAAAAATGAAAAAGAGTGGATACAAAAAAATAACTAACCAATCCCTGCTTTAATAACTAACAAATCCCTGTTTAATAACTAACCAATCCCTGCTTTAATAACTAACCAATCCCTGATTTAATAACTAACCAATCCCTGCTTCAATAACTAACCAATCCCTGCTTCAATAACAAACCAATCCCTGCTTCAATAACTAACCAATCCCTGCTTCAATAACTAACCAATCCCTGCTTCAATAACTAACCAATCCCTGCTTCAATAACTAACCAATCCCTGCTTCAATAACTAACCAATCCCTGTCGGTGGGCGGCCCAAGGGCAGGCCGTTACGCACGTCGCGGCACTTTGCCCTCGTCTGTCGGCTTCAGGCTGTTATGGTTTGTAACCGACCCCAATCGCACAACACAAGACAGGTATGGTGGTTTGCCAAGAAACAGATATTTATTGTGAACAGGGAAAAAGGGCACTGTCCCTTTAAGGGAGAAAACACAAAACACTGGAATAACACAAGAGGGGAAGGTAAGGTGCCTTTAAGAGGCGGGCAAGAGGCGGGCAGGAAAGGGAACACCTTGGGAAAGTAAGGGAACGCCTAAGGGAAGGTTAAGGGAACGCCTTGGGACAGAGGAACTAGAGACTAGGTAAACCAGGGACAAGGAGAACTAGGGAGAAAGGACTAGGAACTAGGAGAGCTAGGGAACAGGAGAAACGGGGACTAGGGGAACTAGGGACAAGGAACTAGGTGGAACTAGTAGGGGAGAACTTGGGACCAGGAACTAGGTGGAACTAGAAAGGGGAGAACTAGGGAACAGAGGGGACTGAGGCCCGCGGAGGCGGGCTGGGAAACAGGGAGGAACTGGGAGGACTGGTGGAAATCATCTGGGCCGCTCTGCAGGACAGAGGAGATAGTTAATGCACAAAGGGGGAAAAAACAGAGCAGGTGCAGAACAGTCCAAATAACAAAGTGAACAAAGTAATAATATCTTCGTGTGAAAAACACACAGGGGGAGATGTAAAGTCCAAAAATACTATTCTAAGTGAGAACCAAAAACAGAGGCATTACGCTGGGAGATGAAATGTCCAAACTAACTAACAGAGGCAATACGCTGGGAGATGAAATGTCCAAACTAACTAACAGAGGCAATACGCTGGGAGAGTGACTCACAATCTAAAACTCAACCAGGCGTATGCGTAATGGTACAGGAACAGCAGCGGGAACGGGGGCAAGGGCACTACGCTGAGTGAGTGACATCACAATCAAAACTCACCCAGCGTATGCGTAAAGGTACAGGGACAGCAACGGGAACGGGGGCAAGGGCACTACGCTGAGTGAGTGACATCACAATCAAAACTCACCCAGCGTATGCGTAAAGGTACAGGGGCAGCAACGGGAATGGGGGCAAGGGCACTACGCTGAGTGAGTGACATCACAATCAAAACTCACCCAGCGTATGCGTAAAGGTACAGGGGCAGCAGCGGGAACGAGGGCATCGCCACCGGGTGGCTGGCTGTCCGAGCCGAGGAACAGAGCGCTGGAACAGCGGCGGTGACGAGGGCATCGTCCACCGGGTAGCCGCTGTCGGAGCCGAGGATCAGAGTGCTGGAACAGTGGCGGTGACGAGGGCATCGTCCACCGGGTAGCCGCTGTCGGAGCCGAGGAACAGAGTGCGCGCCACACCTTGGTGTGCGCGTCGGAACAGGGAGCTGGAAACAGTGGCGGTGGCGAGGATGTCGTCCACCGGGTAGCCACTGTCGGAGCGAGGAACAGAGTGCGCGCCACACCTTGGTGTGCGCGTCGGGACAGTGGCGGTGGCGAGAGCGTCGTCCACCGGGTAGCCGCTGTCGGAGCCGAGGAACAGAGTGCGCGCCACACCTTGGTGTGCGCGTCGGGACAGTGGCGGTGGCGAGAGCGTCGTCCACCGGGTAGCCGCTGTCGGAACCGAGAGACGCCTCGGGGTGCGTCTGCGAGGAGGAGTGTGCCAAGCTCGAAGGTCTGGAAGATGCGCATCTGTGCGCTGGAACGGAGGAGCGTGCCAAGCTCGAGGGTCCGGGAGATGCGCGTCAGTGCGCTGGAACGGAGGAGCGTGCCAAGCTCGAGGGTCCGGGAGATGCGCGTCAGTGCGCTGGAATGGAGGAGCGTGCCAAGCTCGAGGGTCCGGGAGATGCGCGTCAGTGCGCTGGAACGGAGGAGCGTGCCAAGCTCGAGGGTCCGGGAGATGCGCGTCAGTGCGCTGGAACGGAGGAGCGTGCCAAGCTCGAGGGTCCGGGAGATGCGCGTTGCGCGCTGGTCTGGAGGAGCGTGCCAAGCTCGAGCGTCCTTGGAAGATGCGCGTTGCGCGCTGAGGACTGGAGAGCGTCTGCGCTGGTCTGGATGTGCGTCAGGACGAACAGCTGCGCGGGGGTCTGCAGTGGAACGCTGGGGTGCCTCCCGTGGAAGTACAGGGAGCGCAGACCAGTCTTCCCCACAGGCAACGGCGACAGCTGGCGAAGGCTGGAGCAAACATCTTGACGCCGGAGAATGGAACAGCATAGGCAGACAGAGGATCTCCCGAAAGAGTCTAGATGTTTAGAGAATATGACTCGGCAAGTATACAACACGACCCCACGCCAAAACGAGGGGAAGCGCCCTGGTATTTAAAGCCCACAGGGGAACTAATTAGCCTGCCACCACAGGTGCGAGAGATAAAAGAATATCAAACAGGTGTGGCCACTAAGGGTAAGGAACGAGAGGGTGGGGGCTAGAGAGAGTGAGTAGGGAATTCCTAACAGTAGGCTTAAAGAAGACAGAGAATAGGGAATTCCTAACAGTAGGCTTAAAGAAGACAGAGAATAGGGAATTCCTAACAGTAGGCTTAAAGAAGACAGAGAAAAGGTAGTGAGCAGCGGGCAAAACCTCACAGTATCCCCCCCTCCAACGGGAGCCACCCGGCGACCCAAAACAAATACAGACAGAGTGGCAGGGGGCAAAACAAGACGTACTGGCCAAGCCAGCAGGGGAAGCCACCACAAGAGTGGGGCTAGCAAAAGAAACAGGGTCGCCGAGGGGTAACTATGGTAGCACCGGGAAAGGGCTAGCAGAGGGAAGGTTGCTGCCAGGGCACTGACAGCTACAGGGCCTATGCTAGCTGTACTGCTACATCAACATAGAGGCTGCGCTAGCTGCCGAGCTAGGCTAGCAGAGGGAAAGGGTAGCTGCCAAGGCACTGATAGCTACAGGGCCTATGCTAGCTGTACTGCTACATCTACATAGAGGCTGCGCTAGCTGCCGGAGCTAGGCTGGCAGACAGGGCTGGACCAGCATGAGAGAACAAGCTAGCTGGAAGGACAGTCCTAGCTGTGGGAATACTGACCTTGCTAGCTGAAGGGCAGTCCTAGCAGTGGGAGAAACTACACAAAAAAAAGTGGAGGCCATGCAGAGGGACCGGGTTAGCTGCTTGGGCCTGGCTAGCTACAGGGCCTATGCCAGCTGCAAGGCTGCATTAACATAGAGGCTGTGCTAACAGCCGGGGCCAAGCTAGCAGACCGGGGCCATGCAGAGGGAAACTGGGTTAGCTGCCAGGGCATGGCTAGCTACAGGGCCCATGCCAGCAGCAAGGGCTGCATAAACATAGAGGCTGTGCTAGCAGCCGGGGCAAGACTAGCAGACAGGGGCTCTGCTGAGGGACTGGGTTAGCCGCCAGGGCATGGCTAGCTACAGGGGGGTCAAACAGGGCAAAACGGGAAGCAAACAGGGGAGCTAACCGGGGAGACTAACAAGCTAAACAGGGAAGCTAAACTGGGCTAAACAGGGGAGTAACAGGCTAACAAGGGAGCTAAACAGGACTAACAAGGAAGCTAAACTGGGCTAACAGGGAAGCTAGAGGGAACAAGAAAAAAAAGGCAAACTCAACATACACAGTCTGTGCTGGCTGGGGTCGTAGACTTGGTGGGGTCGTACTGTTATGGTTTGTAACCGACCCCAATCGCACAACACAAGACAGGTATGGTGGTTTGCCAAGAAACAGATATTTATTGTGAACAGGGAAAAAGGGCACTGTCCCTTTAAGGGAGAAAACACAAAACACTGGAATAACACAAGAGGGGAAGGTAAGGTGCCTTTAAGAGGCGGGCAAGAGGCGGGCAGGAAAGGGAACACCTTGGGAAAGTAAGGGAACGCCTAAGGGAAGGTTAAGGGAACGCCTTGGGACAGAGGAACTAGAGACTAGGTAAACCAGGGACAAGGAGAACTAGGGAGAAAGGACTAGGAACTAGGAGAGCTAGGGAACAGGAGAAACGGGGACTAGGGGAACTAGGGACAAGGAACTAGGTGGAACTAGTAGGGGAGAACTTGGGACCAGGAACTAGGTGGAACTAGAAAGGGGAGAACTAGGGAACAGAGGGGACTGAGGCCCGCGGAGGCGGGCTGGGAAACAGGGAGGAACTGGGAGGACTGGTGGAAATCATCTGGGCCGCTCTGCAGGACAGAGGAGATAGTTAATGCACAAAGGGGGAAAAAACAGAGCAGGTGCAGAACAGTCCAAATAACAAAGTGAACAAAGTAATAATATCTTCGTGTGAAAAACACACAGGGGGAGATGTAAAGTCCAAAAATACTATTCTAAGTGAGAACCAAAAACAGAGGCATTACGCTGGGAGATGAAATGTCCAAACTAACTAACAGAGGCAATACGCTGGGAGATGAAATGTCCAAACTAACTAACAGAGGCAATACGCTGGGAGAGTGACATCACAATCTAAAACTCAACCAGGCGTATGCGTAATGGTACAGGAACAGCAGCGGGAACGGGGGCAAGGGCACTACGCTGAGTGAGTGACATCACAATCAAAACTCACCCAGCGTATGCGTAAAGGTACAGGGACAGCAACGGGAACGGGGGCAAGGGCACTACGCTGAGTGAGTGACATCACAATCAAAACTCACCCAGCGTATGCGTAAAGGTACAGGGGCAGCAACGGGAACGGGGGCAAGGGCACTACGCTGAGTGAGTGACATCACAATCAAAACTCACCCAGCGTATGCGTAAAGGTACAGGGGCAGCAGCGGGAACGAGGGCATCGCCACCGGGTGGCTGGCTGTCCGAGCCGAGGAACAGAGCGCTGGAACAGCGGCGGTGACGAGGGCATCGTCCACCGGGTAGCCGCTGTCGGAGCCGAGGATCAGAGTGCTGGAACAGTGGCGGTGACGAGGGCATCGTCCACCGGGTAGCCGCTGTCGGAGCCGAGGAACAGAGTGCGCGCCACACCTTGGTGTGCGCGTCGGAACAGGGAGCTGGAAACAGTGGCGGTGGCGAGGATGTCGTCCACCGGGTAGCCACTGTCGGAGCGAGGAACAGAGTGCGCGCCACACCTTGGTGTGCGCGTCGGGACAGTGGCGGTGGCGAGAGCGTCGTCCACCGGGTAGCCGCTGTCGGAGCCGAGGAACAGAGTGCGCGCCACACCTTGGTGTGCGCGTCGGGACAGTGGCGGTGGCGAGAGCGTCGTCCACCGGGTAGCCGCTGTCGGAACCGAGAGACGCCTCGGGGTGCGTCTGCGAGGAGGAGTGTGCCAAGCTCGAAGGTCTGGAAGATGCGCATCTGTGCGCTGGAACGGAGGAGCGTGCCAAGCTCGAGGGTCCGGGAGATGCGCGTCAGTGCGCTGGAACGGAGGAGCGTGCCAAGCTCGAGGGTCCGGGAGATGCGCGTCAGTGCGCTGGAACGGAGGAGCGTGCCAAGCTCGAGGGTCCGGGAGATGCGCGTCAGTGCGCTGGAACGGAGGAGCGTGCCAAGCTCGAGGGTCCGGGAGATGCGCGTCAGTGCGCTGGAACGGAGGAGCGTGCCAAGCTCGAGGGTCCGGGAGATGCGCGTTGCGCGCTGGTCTGGAGGAGCGTGCCAAGCTCGAGCGTCCTTGGAAGATGCGCGTTGCGCGCTGAGGACTGGAGAGCGTCTGCGCTGGTCTGGATGTGCGTCAGGACGAACAGCTGCGCGGGGGTCTGCAGTGGAACGCTGGGGTGCCTCCCGTGGAAGTACAGGGAGCGCAGACCAGTCTTCCCCACAGGCAACGGCGACAGCTGGCGAAGGCTGGAGCAAACATCTTGACGCCGGAGAATGGAACAGCATAGGCAGACAGAGGATCTCCCGAAAGAGTCTAGATGTTTAGAGAATATGACTCGGCAAGTATACAACACGACCCCACGCCAAAACGAGGGGAAGCGCCCTGGTATTTAAAGCCCACAGGGGAACTAATTAGCCTGCCACCACAGGTGCGAGAGATAAAAGAATATCAAACAGGTGTGGCCACTAAGGGTAAGGAACGAGAGGGTGGGGGCTAGAGAGAGTGAGTAGGGAATTCCTAACAGTAGGCTTAAAGAAGACAGAGAATAGGGAATTCCTAACAGTAGGCTTAAAGAAGACAGAGAATAGGGAATTCCTAACAGTAGGCTTAAAGAAGACAGAGAAAAGGTAGTGAGCAGCGGGCAAAACCTCACACAGGCTGTGTTATTGCGATCAACCAACACATTGTTGGAAAGCTAAAATGGCCACAGTTTGATTGAAACCCTACTCGACCTATTATGTGCTTCCAATCTTGGGTTACAAGACCAAACAACCAACAAGCTTCCTTTATTACTGTCTAATTCATCCGGTTTCCGTCGGGATGCGCAGAGATATTTCTAAACTCAAATTTAGCTAATAACACTTAAAATCATTGGTAAACAAACGTAGTGTTGAAAATATACACTTTGACTGCTGTTTTGACAGGGTTAGGGTCTTTACTCTTGGCTACATTTGAAAAAGAAACGCAACATTAATTAATACGTTCTGTATTGATTTATGGCGTGATATGAATCTCTGGCTTAAGGGGTTAAAGATCCCCTCCATATGTATTTAACCCTTAACCCTCTTGAGAGCCACACAGGGGGAGATAGCAGGTCAACAGTAGATGCCACATAGAAGTGGTATCTGGAAACCTAGAGATTTATTTAATTATAGTTATATTATAATAATTTATTTTAATAACATAAATCTGTTTAGGCACCCATTCAAGTTGTGTATAAGGGCTTAGAACATTATGATCGAAGCATATGATTCCCCTGCTCAATTATGTCTCATAAGTCCTACTCAGCTTTATGTGTATGCTGAAGCTAAAGGTGTCAAGTTACCACATACAGTATTGGACCATGACAGGTTTGACATTAGTGGTATCACACATGCAACTTGGATTTCAGGGAAGTACAGAGAACCTCTCCCTCTCCCGAGGAAGAATGTGGAAAAAAGGCACTCTGGTGACAAGTTCTGCACAAATAACAATCTGTATAGGCAAAGTGATGCCTCCAAGATGGGTTAACCATAAGGAGAAAACACATCTTTGTGTAGGCTGGGTAGTGTAGGTAGTCTGGGTAGAATTAGAAACCTCTTTTTATCAGAACATGAGATGTTGAAATGTATTTATGTCATACGCCCACAGAACCCACGAGCCTGACAATGACAGTGAGGCAGGCAAGCCATCTCCCACACAGTCAGCCACAGCCTGCACATCCTCAACAGCAATACAAAGACAACACTAATGGAACTGGTCATCACACACAGGCAGCAATCAAATACAAATCACAAACCAGCGTCCCAAACCTTTTTGGCTGCTCGATAAAGACAGACCCCCACACGTCAACGGTTTTAAAAACGTTATGAACACAAATACGGAAGTAATTAACTTTTCATGGTTTGGGCTAATGTTTATTAACCCGTTGTACCACATGAGCATCTGGTGAATCTGTTGAACTACCCTCATATTACTAGTCGATGTGCTGAGCAACAGACTGACCATCAGACAGTAAATGTGCTCTTAAATGGTAAATGGTTTACCATTTTATCCAAAGCGCTTTACAATTTTGTTCCTCACATTCACCCATTCACTCACATTCACACACCGACGGAGTAGGCTCTTTCGGAGCAATTAGGGGTTAAGTGTCTTGCTCAAGGACAATTCAACACACTGCCCAGGAGGAGCGGGAATCGAACTGGGAACTGGCAGCTCTATGATCGGCAATGTCACTAACTCACTAATTCAGTCATTAATTCACACTTAGCCACTCTGCCCCTAGTGGCCCCTTAGTGGAAGCTCACGGGCATGGCACTTTGTGTAAGACCAGTTGAATTTATAATGAGAACAAGTGTCCTTGTTTTCTGACTGTCAATGTAGCCTACGGAAAGACCAAACATACAATGCGTATCTCCTACTTACAAGTATGGCCTACTGTATCTATCCAACATCAGATATAGTTGGATAGATAGACTATTGTTGCCATTTGAAGTACATTTTGGAATAACTGAAATGCCCCTGTTTTTCATGAGAATACATTACGGTAATTATTTATTTTATGCGACCACCTAATACCTTGAGTAGGGTATCAATCGAACGGTGACAATCTTAGCTTTCAAGCAATGTATTGGTTCATTGGCATAAAAGCATTGGATCGCCTTAAAAACGAGGCCAAAGTGCAGCGAGTGCAAAACGGCAACTATAGGTGCCGGTGACAGTTAAGTGGTGGAAATATGTGTTAGCGAGCTTGTATTCAGAGTAGAAGAACTGTAGGGCGGCTGGGTGGCGCAGCGGACATTGCGCTCATCACCAACGCAAGAGACACCGGGGTTCGACTCCGGCTGTCGGCGCTGCCTCCGGCTTGGGCCAGCCGTCATACTAATTCAATTGGCAGAATTAGCGGGTGGAAGTCGAGGGGTGGTAATCTGGACGTTGTGGACAGCGACTCCTACAGGTTGGTTGGGGACGCCTGCACAGCAGAGACAGGAAATGGCGGGGGTAGTGTGAGCCTCCCACACGTTACACCTCACCAATGAGAGTCCGCGCTGGCAGGTGAAAAGATGTGACAGGCTACCTCCTCGTGTACCGGAGGGGACACGTGATGCAATGCTTCTATCCTCCCTACAACCGGCCAGTGGGGGGCATATGCGAGCAACGTTCAAGACAGGGGGGGGGGGGGGGAGAATTGGCACATTGGAATTGGGATGGGAGACAAATAGAAAAAGAGGAGAAAACGTGGATAAAAATAAATAAAAATGCATTGTAAATGGTTAATAGACTGCATTTATATAGCGCTTTTATCCAAAGTGCTTTACAATGTGCTTTATGCCTCACATTCACTCACACATTCACAAGGCAACCATGCAAGGTCCCAACCTGCTCATTGGGAGCAGTTAGGGGTTAAGTGTCTTGCTCAAGGACATTTCAACACCCCACCCTCCCATGTCAAATTGTATGCATTTTTTAGGCTATATTGACAATGATAATACTTTTTATTACACTTCTAACTAGATACAAAAATCTGTAGCCTAACCAAGTGAATGGAATTTGCATTCTATTACCTATACCTATTGATGTTAATGCTTCAGTTGAGTCAAACCTGAGAGGGCATTGTGCCATTAATCACCATTTCTATTAGGACATGTTAAGTCGGTTAGTATCCACATTATCCAGGTACTTGATCATTTATTTATTTGTGGCTACTTTTGGGGGAAACAGACACTGCTCCTATTGACCGCCATTTTCACCCAAAAAGAGGGGTGGTGATCAAAATGCAGTGCCGATGACGTATTGCCAGTGATGTATAGCTAGCATGGCATATTTGAAACAGTTATGGCCTTAGAATCTCTACTTTTATTTCAATGCTGTGCTGGTGAACATGTGTTAACATTGTTCTTGAAGTTGGACCCAGTGCTGAGATCCAGATACACTAGGAGTTCAAAGTGAAAGATGTTTGGATGTGCTGCTTCACTTCCAGCATCCTCTTCCAACCCACCTGATGGCTTAACTGAGCCACGTTCCTGTCCAACTGGCTTGCCACCACGCTGCTCTAATTCACCACTTTGTTTGTCTCAGAATGACTCATTAATGTGGCGGTAGGTAGATATTAAATAATCCTACCCTGCAGGCATTTTATGTCACAGCACACACAGGGTTCCTTCAGGTGAGAGGTTATTGTGAGGGGAATAAAAACCTGTCTCTCGCTGTTTGAGAGATCAACCCAAGGCCTCGGATAACAGTGTCCCTTTGAGCCCAGTGCGGGACGCGAGGGGATGCGGGGAGAGAACACGATGTGGACTAATCAGCGGTGGAAGGCTTGCTGTGTGCTCTGTTCTCCCAGCATGCCGCTTCCATTAACACAGTTGTAATCATGGCTAAATGGAGCAGAGCCCTGCAACCAGCGCTCAGAGTGGCTGAGTAAAAATAAATGTGCTCCCAAAGCACTGCTGCTGCTTCTCCCACAGCAACAGGCTGTTTCCTCATCCGAGTGTGAGTCGTGGTGGGAGGAAGGCAGGAATTGTATCCCAGAAAAGGAGGCCTCTTGCTGGGAGAGATCCCTTGAGATCCTCTGGAGAAGGTCTTCGAGGTTAAAACAATAGGTGCGCTGATTTGAGTCCCCCAGATTGAGTGCACAACCAGATGGGTGGAGCTCTGGCTTTAGGGGCCAATGGCAATGTTGGTTAAAAAACCTGCGAATCCCACCCACGTTAACGCGTGACGAGGAACACTAAATCAAGCGCACCGTTTTGGTTTGCTAATTGGAATAGTAATCATGTGAAACTCAAAACGTGTTCTCCCCTTCCTCATAACATCGTATCTCATGTCCAATGTTCTCACTGTAGCAGCGGTCATGTCAATAAACAACGGCACAACCAGAATCGGGGGGGAAAGAAATGGCAAAGCTGGAGGTTTTGGACCGAAACCATGGAGCTCAGTGTGTGTGGAACAGGGAAGTCGGTGAGTGGGTGGAGGGAGAGAGAGAGAGAGAGAGAGAGAGAGAGAGAGAGAGAGAGAGAGAGAGAGAGAGAGAGAGAGAGAGAGAGAGAGAGAGAGAGAGAGAGAGAGAGAGAGAGAGAGAGAGAGAGAGAGAGAGAGAGAGAGAGAGAGAGAGAGAGAGAGAGAGAGAGAGAGAGACCGCAAAAAGGGAAACACAAGAGAGGAGGGAAGGTTTGGGAGCGGACCAAAACAAACACCGCTCACTAGCGCAAATGTTGCACTCTTTATTTTTTCTTCTTTTTTTCTTCCAGGGATGGTTTGAAAGCGTTACCAGATGCAGACGGGGAGAGAGGAGGGAGAGAGACAGATGGGGGAGAGAGGAGGGAGAGAGTGAGAGAGGGTTGGGTTAGAAGAAGATGGAAGATATTCAGGGAAAGGAAAGAAATGGATACAAATGCCAGTGAAGTGTGGGACACCGGCTGGTCTGGAGTCAGTTCATACAACGACATTTAGTTTGACTACGAAACCCACATGACTGCCAAAAGAATGAAAAATGTAAATCCTCCGCCGCGAACATTAAATAAGCAAGACTAATCGGCGTCTTTTCAATAAGCAACAGGTTCACCGCAGGGACAGTTCCAGTTTTGGCCACAATCCGCATCCTGCGACAACAAAAATTAAACGTGACGACGCCACACGTCTTTTGCCCCGGCGCAGGCAGAGTCTGCCACTTCCTGAGACTGACAAAGTCAGGGGGCTGGCATGAGCTGACTAAAGCCTCCCACCCCCCCTCCGGCCATGCTGGCAAAGGCCCCCAAGATGCCTGGGTTTTTAATGCTGCAAAGCAAATCTCTAACATGGAGGGTTTACCCTTTTCTCTCTCCCCCCTCCCCCTCTCCTTCTCTCCCTGCACGTCTCCCACTTCCCTTTCTTCCTGTGCCAAAGCCAGCACACATGCAGGCGGGGGAGGGAATGGGTGGGGTGGCTTTTGCATCACCCCTCCTAGCAGGAGTGGGCGACGTCAACCCCCCTTCCTCTGCGTAGAGAAAGAGATGGAGATGGGGGGGGGGTAGAAAGACACGGAGTGCGTGTCTCTTTTTGATGTAGCGTGGGCTGCTATGGCGTTTGATGCCAGCTTGATATCTCTCCCTTCTGAACTGGCAGAGAGCACCCCCTCCCCACCCTTCCCTCTCTCACGTCCCCTCCCTCGCAGTATGTGTGCCGCAGAGTGTCATAGGCCGTCGCCGTCAAATCCCGCGCATATTAGCTCAGACAAACGCCGGAGCCCCCTGAAGACCCGTTAATGAGCCGCGAGGCCGTGCGCCAGGGCCCGGTTTGAAGACGTCTAGCATACGATGTAGGCAACCGCACCCACTGTAGGGACAGCCTCGGGGTAGATACCTGAAGGCGTCTGTCATCGGTACAGCGGATGATGCGCATTTAATAAGGTTCAAATTAACATTGGATGCTCCGAGGGCCTCCTCTGCGCTATCGCACAAGGTTGTGAGTTATCCCTGGTTGCGTGTTCAAAGTGTTCGCGTCAAGCCAAGCGGGGAAAAGTTCGGGCATTTCATGTGTCGCTCTCAGCATCGAGCGGAGCAGCTGAAGAGTTATCTGGTCCAGTTGGCAGCCTTACACAAATGCAGGCGGTTGAACAGATTTCTCTATCCCGAAACTGACAACATAAATGCCATTTTACAATTCGTTATTCGAATTAAAGTTATTTAATAGGATGATAGGCAACAGGAGCCAACCGCAAACCTTGCAACATCGCAAATACATGGTCTGCATTTTAGCGTGTCGTTCTACAGAGGTCCCAAGCATCTTTATTCTATCATTTCTCATTCTATGGTTTCAACGATAGACACGGTTGACGTATAAGTGTTCATTGTCAGTTGAGTAGTTTCATTGGTTTTTGTGATTCTAATTCATGCACACTGAAATGTCTGTGCTTAGTTTTGAAACGCTCAAAGGGGATCACATTGCTGTTTGTTTGTTTGTTTGTAAGATCTGAATTACCTCACAAAGGCCTGCCTGGGGGTTGGGTTATAAACGCTCTCACACCACTTTCCAGCTTGCGGTCTGAAAATCTGTGAAAAACGTTGACTAAAATCAATGTAATAATACAAAACTGGAGCCTCGGAAATTTATCCGGCATGGATTTAAATGAAAATGTTGTCTAACATAAGCTGGGTAATATCTATTTGGCACCACCCCCGCCAAAGCCTCATGGAATCCATTTTGTGACGGCAGGGTGGGGGCGGTGGGGTGGTGGTGGCTGGGCTTGTTTTGTCGTGCTTTGGCGCACTGTCTGCAACAATGGAACCCACAGCGTGTCTGTTGTGGTGCCAAATCGCTCTGGCCGTTTCTCTCCACCAGTTAATCTAAAGTACGGGTTCCCGTCTAATTCCCCCTGCAGGCAACATGTCTGCGTTAATCAAAACACTGACCCACATGGATAAAGACGTCATTGTACTTTGCGGGAGGGGGGTATTTCTTCCTTCATTGAATGCAGAAGAAGTCTTTTGGGCACTGCCGACTTTGCGTCACAGGAATATAATACAACCAAAGGGGAAAATGGCGGAATGTAAATGTAAATGTCATTAGCATTGAGTGTTGCTTAATTGATTGTATTGATTTGGTTTTTGAGTTGAAACCAAAGACGCAAAGGCTAACTTTTGGCCAGGTGAAATCATCAAAACAAAACATATTTCCAATATGGTTCCTGAACGGTATATTAATGCATATTGAGTATTGGTTAGGATGTGTAGTAGTAGAAGAAGAAGCATTATTATTTTCATTAATATTATTACTATATGGGACCAAATTACACAGTTATATCTGATACTGGCTTCAGCGTCTATTGGGGGGCAACAGTGGCTCGGGAGGTAGAGCAGTCATCTGGTAATCCGGAGGTTCCCAGTTTCGATTCCCGCTCCTCCCGGCCAGGGTGTCAAAGTGTCCTTGAGCAAGATACTTAACCCCTAATTGCTCCTGATGAGCAGGTTGGCACCTTGCATGGTCGCCTCCACTGTCGGTGTGTGAATGTGTGAGTGAATGGGTTAAATGTGAGGAACAAATTGTAAAGCGCTTTGGATAAAAGCTCTATATAAATGCAGCCATTTACCATTTATATTGGACTCCCCTGAAAGAATTTCACTCAATACACCTATGACTGACCAGGACCACAGTCCCCTGCTATGCATATAAGCAGGTGTGGTAGCTCCCCCCCAGTGGCTCAGGAGGCGCGACAGTGGCCTTGTAATTGAAGGCTCCTGGTTAGATTCGTACTCCTCCCGGCAGCGTGTCAAAGTGTCCTTGAGCAAGACACTTAACCCCTAATTGCTTCTGATGAGCATGTTGGCACCTTGCATGGTTGCCTCCACCGTCGGTGTGTCAATGTGTGAGTGAATGGGTGAATGTGAGGCATGAGTTGTAAAGCGCTTTTGATAAAAGCTCTATATAAATGCACTCCATTTACCTTTACCCTCCACACTCTTCTCGACGTCTTCTACAAGAAGATGCTTCTAGACTGACTGATTAACGCAGAGATGGACTCGGCTCCCACCAACCAAACAGCCCTGTTCAGGGTCACCAGCAGAGGCAGGTGCTTCTTTAGCCATGACTGGGATTACAGCTACCGCTGTTCCCTACCTCCCATATAGGCAGGTAGATGGATTTGTGAAGCAGCAGGAAGTGGGCGTGCCGCGGCTGAACAAGACTTGTTTCTCTTCTCTGTCACGATTCCATCTGGCATCCAGACGAGAAACGAACTAAACAGATTCTCCAACGCCAACTGTTTGACCTGGCAGACAAGGCTCTTTCCTGTGTAGCACAGAGTGCCGTTGCTCCGAACAATGTCGCTCTTCTCACCTGTCTTCTACAGGTAAAGGACAAGTTAATACAGAGGAAAGCCTGTCCCAAGCCCGTGGTCTATGGTCAGCGCCAGCCACCTAACAAGTCCTCCCACTGCCCCTGACACATAGAGACATCATTCCACTGATCGGTCCAGTATTGAGCTAGCTACAATCACTGGGCTACAATAACAGACAATGGGCAATCATAAATCCTTTGCAAAAACAACTATAAATGTGCTTTTCTGAGACGGGAAGCGCAGTGTATATTCTTACCGGTCGCAGTACACTCTCCTGTGAAATGTATCGCAATCCAAATGTTGAAACAGTTCCATTTGAAACAGAACTATTTTGCTGACCGCACAACGCACTGTAAACTCTCACACTCTAGGTAGTTGTAGAGAGGGGCGGGCCGCAAAGCACGTACAAATAGATATGTTTCACAGGAGAGCAGTATGCTGAAACGGGCATCCTACCAGACGACCGCTCTACTCCCTGAGCCATCGCTCTGCTCCCTGAGCCATCGCTCTGCTCCCTGAGCCACCGCTCTGCTCCCTGAGCCACCGCTCTACTCCCTGAGCCACCGCTCTACTCCCTGAGCCACCGCTCTGGTCCCTGAGCTCTGCTCCCTGAGCCACCGCTCTGCTCCCTGAGCCACCGCTCTGCTCCCTGAGCTCTACTCCCTGAGCCACCGCTCTGCTCCCTGAGCCACCGCTCTGCTCCCTGAGCTCTACTCCCTGAGCCACCGCTCTGCTTCATGAGCCAACGCTCTACTCCCTGAGCCACCGCTCTGCTCCCTGAGCTCTACTCCCTGAGCCACCGCTCTGCTTCCTGAGCCACCGCTCTACTCCCTGAGCCACCGCTCTACTCCCTGAGCCACCGCTCTACTCCCTGAGCCACCGCTCTACTCCCTGAGCCACCGCTCTGCTCCCTGAGCCACCGCTCTGCTCCCTGAGCTCTACTCCCTGAGCCACCGCTCTGCTCCCTGAGCTCTACTCCCTGAGCCACCGCTCTGCTCCCTGAGCTCTACTCCCTGAGCCACCGCTCTGCTTCCTGAGCCACCGCTCTGCTCCCTGAGCCACCGCTCTGCTCCCTGAGCCACCGCTCTGCTCCCTGAGCCACCGCTCTACTCCCTGAGCCATCGTTCTGCTCCCTGAGCCACCGCTCTGCTCCCTGAGCTCTACTCCCTGAGCTCTACTCCCTGAGCCACCGCTCTGCTCCCTGAGCCACCGCTCTACTCCCTGAGCCATCGCTCTGCTCCCTGAGCCACCGCTCTGCTCCCTGAGCTCTACTCCCTGAGCCACCGCTCTGCTCCCTGAGCTCTACTCCCTGAGCCACCGCTCTGCTCCCTGAGCCACCGCTCTGCTCCCTGAGCTCTACTCCCTGAGCCACCGCTCTGCTCCCTGAGCCACCGCTCTACTCCCTGAGCTCTACTCCCTGAGCCACCGCTCTACTCCCTGAGCCACCGCTCTGAGCCACCGCTCTGCTCCCTGAGCCACCGCTCTGCTCCCTGAGCCACCGCTTTGCTCCCTGAGCTCTAACCTTGTTGACCGGGTAAATATATATGACTGTAGTATATTTATTGAACCCTTCCACCCTATTCGCAGCATATGATTAAAGGTCTCTACAGGTGGTCAAGGAAGGGTACTGCTCTGAGGGGAGCCCAATATCTTTATTGAACTAACAGTCACCAGGTGTGGGAGGGCTAACGGAGGTACTGGGGGAAGTGAGAGTGTGTGGGGAGTTACTGCTGACCACCCTGGAAGGCGAGGAAGACCAGAGTACCACCCCCCAGGTTAGTAAATCCTGGGCCCCATCCACTCCTGCTGCCCGCCCTCCAGAACGACGTTCCGGGCCCAAAGATGGGGGTTCAGATAGATTGAAATACTGTGTATAACTACTCCAATAAGCAGGGATAATCCACCCTTCTACATTTGGCGTCACGAACAGGATCAACATCCTACTCCACTTCCTTGACGTCGACCAGTAGAGAGACCATGATGTCCGAAGAAGGGACCCGCGCAGGAGATGGCGGCGAAGTTCGAGGAGCTGCAGGAGAAGTGTCAGACTCAGGCGGCACTCCTAAAGCAGCAAGCCGACGCAGTGAAGGAGTCGACCGAGCAGGCACTCCAGGAGAAGCGCTACACTCAGGCGGCTCTACGGGAGCAACGAGACGGCCAAGACGCCGCCCCCGAAGCAAAGAAAGAGGAGGCTGAGACCATGGAGGAATTGACCGCACAAGTGAAGGCCCTGGCGGACAAAGCCCACCGACAAGCAGGCCTCCTGGACCGACAGGCGCTGGCCCTGGAAAGGACCCAAGCCGCCCTCGACAGGGAGGGCCGTGAATCCCGCCCGCAGACCGTGTATGTCCAACAGGACCGAAAATGCAGTGAGTTCGGAGGGGGAAAAGAGAGAGGGGAGTCGCCGGTGGAGGACTGGATCCGGGAAATGAAAGCCCAATTCCGAATCAGCAGAGTGCCCGGCGACGACCAGGCGGAGTTCGTACAGCAGCACTTAAAGGGCGAGGCTAAGCGGACGGTGCGCTTCGTCATGGAAGGAACCGCCCCAGAGCCAGACGCCCTGTTTCACTTGCTGCAGGAGACGTACGGAGACAAAACCCCAGTCAGTGTCCGCCTGGGAGAGTTCCTCGACCGCCGGAAATCAGACGATGAGACCGTGCGAGAGTTCGCGTACGACTTACAGGAGCGGATGTGGCGCATTCAGGGCCGAGACCCCGGACAGGTCACCGATCCTGCCGCCCGGCTGCAGGAGCAGTTTGTGCTCGGCCTGAGGGACGAGATGCTGAGGCGGGAGATGAGGAAGTACGTGAGGGAGGACGGGAGACGGACGTTCCTCAACTTGATGAGGGCGGCGATAGACTGGTCCGAGGAGGAGATGGTCCTGCCCCCCACTAAAGGTCCCGCCCGGGGCCTGATCCACGCCGCCGCCGCGGAGGGACGTGAAACCCCTCCTAGCGCAGACACACTCCAAGAGTCGATCCGACAGCTGTTCGCAGGCCAAGAGCGGTTGAGCGCGCGCCAGGAACAGCTCTTCCAGGCATTGCAGCAGAAGCGAGACGTGCCCCGGAGAGGCGTCCGGCCCAGGGGAGACGTGTCCGCGGCCCCGCGTGGAACGCCCCGCCGAGACGAGGACGGGCGATTGATATGCTACACCTGCCAACAGCCGAGCCATATCGCTAGAGATTGCCCCTGCCCCGCCGGTGGACCACGCCCCGTCCCTTCCCCCGCTCCCGAAGCGGCGGGCCCGTCGAGACCCCGACTGCAAAGGGCGATTGACGCCGTCGCGACAGGAGCCGCTGACCCAGTCGCTGAGGGCCCGGAGGCTCAGAATGTACACGAGGAATGCTTCACCCTGGAGGTACAAATAGACGGTGTGGACACCCGCTGCCTATTCGACACTGGAGCCGAGGTTACGACCATGTCGGAAAGCCACTTCAAGCGAAACTTCCCAAAACAGAAGCTGACCTCCGCCAACTGGATACCCCTCACGGCCGCCAACGGTTTGGAGATCCCCGTGGTCGGGTGCCTGTACGCGGAGGTGAAGTACTTGGAAATGACGTTCCCCGGGAAGTGCATATTCATCGTGAAAGACGACCCCCTCCGAGGACCCGCGAGAGACGCCGTCCAGGGACTTCTGGGGATGAACGTACTCGGCGGAGTGGACGGCCTCTTCAAAAGGATCAAGGGGATGCGTCTCGCCAGTAGTCGTCGCCGGAAGTGTCGCACTGCGCCGCATTGTCGCTGCCATGAGGCAGAAAGAACGGCACGTGCAGGACCTGGTAGACCAAGGCGTCCTCGTGGAGAGCTGTAGCCCATGGGCGTCGCCAGCCGTGATCGTAATTAAGAAAGATGGCTCTGTGTGGTTCTGTTGCGACTACCGCCGCTTGAACAATGTGACGCACCGAGATGCG
Organism: Notolepis coatsorum; assembly: GCF_963971535.1. NCBI lineage: Eukaryota > Metazoa > Chordata > Actinopteri > Aulopiformes > Paralepididae > Notolepis > Notolepis coatsorum. Next base: position 58,490,527 of record NC_140181.1, read on the forward strand.
TATCCTCTACCCCGTATAGAGGAGTCCCTAGACGCCCTGGGGCAGGCCAGGATCTTCTCCTCTCTCGACCTCACGGCAGGCTACTTTCAGGTGGCGGTGAAAGAAGAGGACCAGGAGAAGACGGCCGTCACGACGCCCTTCGGCCTTTATCAGTTGACCCGTATGCCCTTTGGGCTGTGCAACGCCCCGGCGACATTCCAGCGGTTGATGACCGCGGTACTGGGAGACCTGGCCTTCGATGTCCTGTTGGTCTACCTGGACGATGTGCTGGTGTTCGCCAGCGACTTCGAGAGTCACTGCCAAAAACTGGACCTGGTGTTCGGGCGCCTCCATGAGCATGGGTTAAACTCAAGCCCAGGAAGTGTTTTCTCCTCAAGACAGAGGTGAAATTCCTGGGACACATCGTGTCAGCGGCCGGTGTCCAGGTCGACACCGACAAGGTAAAGGCGCTAGAGGACTGGCCGGCGCCACGCTCGGCGAAAGAGGTGCGACAGGTGATCGGGTTCCTGTCATACTACCGGCGGTTTCTTCCCCCGCTTCGCCCAAATAGCCCAGCCCCTGCATGCCCTGATGGGGAAAGAAAAGAAGGGGTTCGTTAAAGGACGGACCGAGGCCTTCAAGTGGACTCCCCAGTGCCAAGAGGCCTTCGACCACCTGCGGGAGTGCCTCATGAAGCCCCCAGTGTTGGCCTACCCGGACCTCCGACTTCCCTTCATCGTGACCACAGACGGGAGCTACTTGGGGCTGGGGGCAGTGTTGAGCCAGAAGCAAGGGGGCGTGGAGCGCGTCATTGCTTTCACAAGCAGAGGTCTACGAGAGTCCGAGAGAAATGACCAGAACTACAGCGCGTTTAAGCTGGAGCTCCTCGCCCTGAAGTGGGCGATCACAGAAAAGTTCAGAGACCTCCTGCTATACGCTCAGTTCACCGTGGTCACCGACCACAACCCGCTGCGGTACCTGGGCACGGCCAATCTGGGGGCAGTGGAGCAGCGTTGGAGTATGACTTCGTGGTCCACTACAAACCCGGCCGGCTCAACCAGAATGCCGACGCCCTGTCACACATGCCAATGAGGCAAGAACCGGAAGTGGAAGACACCGAGAAGGACTTCCTCACGATCACGGCACCCATACCATACTCGACGGGCACCCATACTCGGCTGGACACCGAGGAACGGGCCGCCCCATCGAGGGCCCCCGCCCTAGTCGCACGCGACGGCTATGTGGTAATCCCGGCGGACGAAGTCCGGGCTCTACTAAGCCCTGAGGGACGGACCGAACCGCGGGGGGTTTCGACAGTTGTCGCAAGACAGATCGGGACCCAGAAAGGGAACAGCGGGTACAGCTGGGCGGAGTTACGGCAACTTCAGGCAGACGACCCCGAACTGGGACCGGTGTGGCGGGCGGTGACCTGGGGGATCCAGCCCTCTAAAACCCAGTTACAGGAAATGGACTCAGGTCTCCGCAAGGTGTACGGACAGTGGGAGAGGTTCCGTCTGCACCAACAAGTATTGTTCAGATGCGTCAGCGACCCCCGCGACGGGGAGGAGGTCCTACAGCTGGTGGTACCTGCGGTCCTGCGGTGGCGGATCTATGAGACCCAGCACGAAGACGGGGGACACTTCGGTGGGAGGGGGACCATAGATCTGATGCGGCGGAGCTACTACTGGGTCGGGATGGCCGAAGAGGTGAAAAGCTGGGTGCAGCAGTGCAAGCGGTGTGCACTGGCCCGGGACACGCCCAGATGACCTGCACCAATGTAACGGCACCCATGGAAGTCCTAGCCATGGACTTCACCCTACTAGAGATGTCGGCGGGCGGCTATGAGAACGTACTAGTATTGACAGATATGTTCACTCAGTTCACCATCGCCATCCCGACCAAGGACCAGACCGCAAAGACCACCGCCGTCGCAATCATCAAACACTGGTTCGTCTATTACGGCTGCCCCGCCCGGCTCCATGCCGACCAGGGGCGAAATTTCGAGTTCAGTGTGATCAAGGAGCTCTGTAGGCTCTATGGGATCTCGAAGAGCCGTACTACGCCGTGCCACCCCCAGGGAAATGGGCAGTGCGAACGGTTCAACCAAACCATGCACGACATGTTGCGTAGCCTGCCCGCGGACAAGAAGAGAGACTGGAAGGAACACTTGCCGGAGTTGGTACTCACGTACAACTGCCACGTGCACTCCTCCTCCCCCTTCTATCTGCTCTTCGGGAGGGACGCAAGGATGCCCCGAGACGTCCTGGGGGGCAGGGATGTCGTCAACGACGGTGCAGAGAACTTGGGCGAATGGGTCCAGGGACACCACGAGCGACTGAAGGCTGCCGCGGAGGCCGCGAATGCCACCACGAAGCACGCGTCTCATCGACGCAAGCGGATATACGACAGGAAGTCCAGGGGCGCACTCTTAAGGGCGGGGGACCGAGTCCTGATACGCGACCACCGACCCAAGGGCCGCAACAAGATACAGGACAAGTGGGAGCCCACGCCCTACATGGTGGTTAAGCAGAGCCACGAAGGGACATCAGTGTTCACGGTTCGTCCCGAAGGAGGGGGCCCCGAAAGGACCGTGCATAGAGATCAACTCAAGATCTGCTCCTTCCCGGCCTCCGACCTGGAAGAGCGGACGAGGGCTCCCCGGAGGATCCCAATGGGATCGCGGAGCTCATCCGAATCAGATGTGGGGGGTGCCTTCGTCTACCCTCGAGAACCGCACCCTAGGGCGTGTAACCCACCCAGGGCCCCGCGGGTCGTCGCTAAAACAGCGCCAGACGAGGGAGGAGAGGTGGAGTCGGTCCCCTCAGGAGAGGACGGCGGAGACAGGGGCGAGGAGGGCGCCGCTGGCGGCTCATCATAGGTCTCGGAGGGCGAAGCCGTGGCCAATGACCTGCCGGCAGGGACGGACGAATCTGACACAGAGTCAGACGCGAGGGGGGTCGAGCGAACCCGGCCCCAGAGGAGCACCAGAGGTCGGCTACCCGCTCGGTATCGCCAGGACTATGTGCTAAAAAGTGTGTTTGTGGAACAGTGTGTGCAATTGATGAAACAATGTGTGAAACTGTTGGTCTAAGGACCGTTTTCATGTATTAAACTGGTTTCATTGAGGTAACTTGCAGAGGACTTGGCAAGTTTAAAGTGGGGGGAAATGTAGCATCCTGAATATTCTGCTAAGTATTCAGAAGTGCTGACTAACTTGTTACTTCCCCTGTGTGCATAAAGAATGTGATAAACAGTGTTCCTTTTTGATATCTCGCCCGGACTAATGATGCGAGGTGCTCTTCTTTCTCCGGCTTCGATATGGACCATTAACATGACATTGAAGCATCTTTCTCCCTGCCTTGAGTGTCCTATAGTGGGACCAGTTGCGGTCGCCAGCAGGGGGCAGTGGTGGCAGGTGGAGCAGAGGAGAAAGGAGCAGCGAGTGAGAGATGATTACCTGGAGGGCGGAACAGAAGGAAGTCCTCTTCGACAGTGAACTCGGACGTGAGCGGACGAGCCCCGTTTAAAGAGTCCCGTTGAAGAGCCCCGTTGAAGAGCAACGGGAGATAATAAGTACTTGCTATAACACAGGTTATCCTAGAAGTACAAGCGATAGAGAAGTGTGAGTAAGCGATACGGAAAGAATAACCAACGTCCATAGATAACGTGTTATCCTAGAAGTGTGAGCGGTGTATTAGCATGCTGCTAACGGCTATAGTGACTCGAGTATACCACCAGGCGAGCGTCGCTGAAGACCGGTGGTGCATACAGCCACGTTGCGTTAGCAGTACAGACGATAGCAGGAGGGTTCACTAAGACCCACAGTTTAGCTGTGTTTAAGGTAGCCAACAGTTTAGAGCGCACCAGCCCAGTCAGCAGCCCCGCAGTGGACGTCTCATCAACGCAGCAGAGGACACCTCTTCCTCCAGCAGAGGTCGCCACTACACAGCACGCTCCTCCAGTTCAGCCACTGCCCCTGCTGCCTACCCCAGCCCGCTGGCTGTGCTCGCAGGATCGCCCGACGGCCATCTGGTCACCCGAAGGAGGGGTGGTGAGAGTGGATCCGCCATCTTGGTTAAGTACAGCGGTACTTCGTGTGCCAAAACAGTATCCATTTGAGCGAACGCTAACGACCACTGTCTAGGGGTACCCCAACCATTATAAGCCGGCTTTAGTGTAGGTTTTTATTTGGTAACGTGGGCCCACATGTAACTTATTTTTGTGTATTGTGATAACTGTGTGACGTTCTTGAATTCCGATTGAACTCCTTGACATGTGCCTGGGTCTTCCCCTAATCCAAGCGAGGTTTTGAAATAATGTATTGAGCACTAGGTTCCTATGTTGGGAATAGCGTTCCCCTATAATGCAAGTGAGAGCACCCAGTGCCGAATATATGCCATATGAACCACATAAAGTATAAACTGTAACTTGCTAATTGACCAGGCTTATATAAAGGAGACGTAGATGGGAGCACGGTGTGTGTGTCTATTTCTGAGCCCATATTCTAACCTTGTTTACCGGGTAAATATATATGACTGTAGTATATTTATTTAACCCTTCCACCCTATTCACAGCATATGATTAAAGGTCTCTACAGGTGGTCAAGGAAGGGTACTGTTCTGAGGGGAGCCCAATATCTTTATTGAACTAACAGTCACCAGGTGTGGGAGGGCTAACGGAGGTACTGGGGGAAGTGAGAGTGTGTGGGGAGCTACTGCTGACCGCCCTGGAAGGCGAGGAAGACCAGAGTACCACCCCCCAGGTTAGTAAATCCTGGGCCCCATCCGCTCCTGCTGCCCGCCCTCCAGAACGACGTTCCGGGCCCAAAGACGGGGGTTCAGATAGATTGAAATCTACTGCATCCCGTTACCAGGTGGCTGTGTATAACTACTCCCATAAGCAGGGATAATCCACCCTTCTACATATACCATCATCAAGATCATCAAGGGAGGCGGCGGGGGAGGGTCGTTTTAACTCAAAACTATGATCGCGTTTGCCGAGCATGCTTTTCGTCCGTTGAAACACAGAACTGTGATCGTTAAAAAAACACGTTTCAGATTAGGTAAAATAGACATAGAATGTAGCTTACCTTAGCCAGAAGGTATTCCAAAAGAATAATTCCAAGTGATCGCATCGCCATCGCGATTACCAGTGTATATATTATGTTTATACACGTTTCGATGGTCAAATGCGCTCATGCAACGCAATCCAGAGGCGAGGACTGTGAATTTCTGTCCCGGGAGAAGGAGTGGCCACTCGCGAGGAGAAACTGAAAGTGCATCTGGCTATCATACCAGAGCCCCATGCAGTTCAGACACGGGACGATACTGCCACCTGGTGATGGTCGATCAGAATGCAGTTCAAAATTGTCGGGACATGCCTAAATGATGCAGATCGCTCTGGGCAACTGTGTAGAGCGGGGATCAAAGTAAAAAGATCAAACGATCCAAAAACGTATTTATACGTTTTTGGCACTCAGCGGTTGGGGGCCAGAAACGTAAAAAGCCGTGTTTGGCACCCAATGTGTTAAAATAGGGGCATTTTGTGATTAAAAGGTTATTACAATAGAAAGGGTAACAAATCTCTCTCTCTCTCTCTCTCTCTCTCTAATGACTTGGACAAGTGGTAAACTAGGGGGTAAAGTAGTCTCTCTCTCTCTCTCTCTCTCTCTCTATAATGACTTGGACGAGTGGTAAACTAAACTAGGGGGTAAAGTAGTCTCTCTCTCTCTCTCTATAATGACTTGGACGAGTGGTAAACTAGGGGGTAAAGTAGTCTCTCTCTCTCTCTCTCTCTCTCTCTCTCTCTCTCTCTCTCTCTCTCTCTATAATGACTTGGATGAGTGGTAAACTTGGGGGTAAAGTAGTCTCCTCTCTCTTTCTCTCTGACATCTACTCTCTCACTCAGATGCACAATTGGAGTATGCAGTAAATTAGAAGGGATTTTTCAGAAGGAATTCATAAGGGATCTTATCAATATTTATCCACAACACAGCGTTATGACAGCAACCTGAGACAGACAAGAGGATGAAAAGAAGTGCTATGAGGGGTTTTTAAGGTTATGCCTTAAGGGGATAATTGCAGTATCTATTTTAATCCATCACAAACAGAATAGGTCTCTCTCTCTCTCTCTCTCTCTCGGTGTGCACACTTGAACAAGCTGTAAACTAGCGGTAACGTATCTCATTTCCTCTCTCTCCTCTAACGTCTCGTGTGTACTGAACAAGCATTAAACTAGGAGGGATTTATTTCGAGGAAGCTTATCAATACATATTTGAATCCATAACAAAAGAAGGGGGAACGATAATGTAGCGCAAGTAACGGCCTGTTTGTTAGATAACAGTAACTGTTATGTGATTTACTGAAATTGGAGCAGTAATGCGTAATGTGAGAAAGTAATGTGATTACAGTTACATGTGTGCCCCCCCTCTTCACAGTACTGTAAGGGGCTTTGGAGAACAGTGTCCAGTAGGGCTGGGCAATAAAGCCAAAACACCATGTCACAATTTTTTTCGCCCCCCCAATTTATTCTTACGATATTTCGTTTTCCAGTACAAATTCAAATGTGCTTTGATATCTTTTTAAGTTATATGAATACGTCAACTTTTTGGGAAATTATCTTATCCCCAGAGTCAGACAAGAAGATGTACAGAGAGACCCACAGCATGCTAGCTAGTTTACACAATGACTGGGAGTGGATACAGACCATTAGTCTACCGTCAAAAGTAACAAAATACACTTTTTTTTTTACATGTTCTGACTTGTGTATTTACAACGTGTAGAAATAACAATGTATTTTTCTACACGTGGTAACTACACAAGTCACAACATTTAAATAAGACACTTGCTGGAAAGTGTATTTTGTTACTTTTGACAGTAGGCTAATGGTCCCTATCCACTCCCATTGTGTAAACTACCTAGCACACTGCGGGTCACTCTCTCTGTACTATCTTCTTGTCTGACTCTGGAGAAGATGGCAAATAAGCTAATATTCCAAAAATGTTGATTGTTCCTAAGTTTAACCCTTTCAGTACCACACTACCAAATGGTTAACCCTTTCACTGTGACAATACAGAATGTTAACCCCTTCACTGCCACATGACAAAGGGTTAACCCTTTCACAACCACACTACAGAAGGTTAACCCTTTCACAACCACACTACAGAAGGTTAACCCTTTCACTACCACACTACAGATGGTTAACGATGTGGTAGTGGAAGGTTAACCTTCAAGTCAAGTCAAGTCAAGAGTTTTAATTGTCACGGCATACAGGTATACAATGAAATGCGGGTGGTCTTGCCCGCAACGATGTGCAATACAGTGGTACATATAATAGAATCAAAAGAAGGAAACAACATTGTGCAGTAACAGGTAGCAGGTAACATGGAGTGACATCTCGGTATCTGTACATAGTTATTTACAGAGCATATGGGACATGCTAGTTAGCTTTGGTAGTGCAATACACTGTTCCTGTTATTCTAATTTAAAGTGTCCTTTCCTTGGCCATAAGTGTGCGTGTGTGCGACATGAGTGTGTGCCCGCTCATGTTAAAGTGTTAAGTGGCTGCTCGTGTGTGAGCGTGCACAGTGTGCGTGTCGTGTGTGTGTTCATGTGTGCTTGTGTGTGGACAGTTCAATGTTCTGAGCACTCAATGTTCATTGTTCATGGCTCTGATGGCCTGGGGGAAGAAGCTGAGCCTAAGCCGCTCTGTCCTAGTAGCTGGGGTTCGCAGGCGTCTGCCTGACCTCAGCAGCTGAAACAGGCTGTTATTGGGGTGGTGAGGGTCTTTCATTATCTTGCAGGCTCTGGATTTGCACCTCTTGTTGTATAGAACCTGCAGGGGGGGTAGTGCAATACCCGTGGTACGCTCGGCTGAGCGCACCACTCTCTGTAGGGCCTTCTTGTCCTGTGCCGTGCTGTTTCCATACCAGGCAGTGATGTTTCCGGTCAGGATGCTCTCTACAGCTCCTGAGTAGAAGGACTGGAGTATCTTTCCCGATACTCTGAACTTCCTTAACTGTCTCAGGTGGTAGAGACGCTGTTTCGCCTTCTTTACTACTGTGTCTATGTGTGTTGACCATGTCAGGTCCTCTGAGATGTGGACCCCCAGGTACTTGAAGCTGCTCACCCTGTCCACGGTAGCCCCGTTAATCATCAGTGGTGTGTGCGTCTCCTGCTGTCCTCTGTAGTGTGGTAGTGAAAGGGTTACGTTATACTTCATTATCCCCTTGGGGAAACGTGTCCTCTGCATTTAACCCAACCCAACTACTTAGGTGCAGTGGGCAGCCACAGTGCAGCACCTGGTGCCAACCTGCTCAGCGGGAGCAGTTAGGGGTTAAGTGTCAAGTGCTCAAGGAGCCGGAATAGAACCGGGAACCCTCAGATTACCAGACGACTGTTCTACCTCCAGTCCTGAGCCACTGTCACCCCCCTATATTATATTGTGGAAAACGGTGGTGTAAAAATCCATACCTTTGACGGTATACGATCCATGACGGTATACCTCCTAGCCCTAGTGTCCGCCAAATGTGTAATATTATGGAAAGTGGGTGTGGCCTAGTCTTCGTATGGAGCAGTCTGACATGTTATTTAGGCACTGGGGGAAAATAACATGTACTGTAAACTCCTTGCCGTTTCACCAGGGGTTGGAAGTCTTCAGTTTAACAAGCCTAAACAAGCTGGGCAGAATTGACCTTTTCTATGTCACAATGTAATGAATTAGCTCAATCAATTAGCTGTGCTTTTTGGAGCCGGGAACACTGACTACCTAATGTACTGCTCTGTTTGTAAAGTATGTTTTTTTACTCTTGCGTGTGGGGTAGCCAGGCAGGGAAGGAAATAATTAATTCAAAATGTGGTGTATTGCTACACCCACCAAGAACGGTTCAATAACAAGGGAAGAAAGAGGTGCTGGAAAATAAATTATAAAATGTATAAAAGACTAATTTCTTTGGAAAAACATAACAAACATGTTCCACAGATTCAAGGAAGCCATATATCCCTGGATCTATATCTATAAGGACATATTTGGAGAATAGTTATGACTGAATGTAGAAGTGTTTTATCTGCACCCCCCCCCCCCCATTTTGTTAGTGTGTTTTGTCTGTATTGTACTGTTGGTTTTGTCTGTATTGTATTGTTTGTGAGTTTAGTTTTATTTGTATTGTACTGTTTGTGAGTTTAGTTTTGTCTGTATTGTACTGTATTTATGTTGAGCTGTTTTGTGTTTCAAACTATTAATAAAAATAAAAATAAAAAAAGGAAGCCATGTAAAATACATAACATGTCCCGTTTAAAACATATTCTAGTACCATATTGATGTCTTGGAGTAGAGCACGGAACTAGACTTGGCCTGGAGTAGAGCGCCCCCCGGAGGGTTAAATTTCATCTTTAAAAGTGTGCCTTTGAGGTCCTGGGACCATTGTGAATGTGTGTGTGTACATGTGTGTGTGTGTCCACTTGACTGAACTACACATGAAACTTTCCATTACAAATCATTTGAATTTGTTCAACTTTATAATGATGATGAGGACTTTTTGTCACCCTGCGTTTATTCTAGGTGTATGTTATTACATGGAATGTTGCCGGGAAGAAAACAAAACAAACAAAACAAACGTCAACAAAAAGAAAACCCAGCAGAGCCCAGAACATGCTTTAGTGGTTTTGCTGATGTCACTGGGAGAATGAAGGGGGACTTACTCATCGTCTGGCGTTAGCTGCACTGGCTCGTTGGTAAACTGGGTGTCAAAGTTTTCCAGGCCGTAGTCGTCGTTTATCAGAGGTTTGAAGGGCGGAGTCACCAGTTTCTTCTCGAGCTGGAGGGATTCAAACAAATGACAGCAGGAACATAAATGTACGCTTTGTGCGGAATCACTAGGGATGGGTACCGAATCCGGTACTTTTAAGGGTACGGACCGAATCACCTCAGTACTATCGAGTACCGATTCACGTCAGATCCAACAGTGCCACATTTCCGTACTGTAAAAATTACATCGACGTTTCGTTTATCAACGTTCACACACACAATACATACACGCTTACCTAGGATTTGACTCGATTCAACAACAAAGCAGTCGGGGCAATGGCAAGCCGAAAACGGTTGCAAGTGTGGTTACACTTTACAAAGCTAGATGCAGACAGCGCTCGCTGCAATATTATATATATATAATTATATATATTAACAAATTGTTCTAAATAAATAATAATGATAAATTATTTGAAGTTTGGAATTTTTTTTTTTACAACTGAGGTAGGTAGATAACTTTTTTAGAGACTAAAGTACCGAAAAAAGCTACCGTTGGGGACCGCTATCGATTCACAGGTACCGGTACCGGTATCGGTTCAAATGTGAACGGTACCCAACCCTAGGAATCACCCATAAAGTGGTCCATGGAATTAATACCCATAGTTTTCCAGTAACACCCTGACTTCACATTCACACAGTTCCACACATTCACACCTGGGAGCTGCCCAGTACAACCACGGCCACTGGGAATTGGCTAAGTGCCTAATGGAGGAGAGAGTGTCATTCATTTACATTTACGGTAGTCATTTAGCTGATGCTTTTATCCAAAGCCACTTACAGATTGTGTACAACAAGTCAGCAGGAGGGATTCACCTCTGGTGGGGGTCAGGGATATTGTTCACCTAGCAGTGCCGAACTTGAGTGCTACACTCTCCACTTTTAGGGTGGAGGAGAGGAGAGACTACCATGCAGTTTGATTAGGTTTTTAAAGAACATTTGTACCTTGGGTAAACCCACTCAATTGTATTCTATGCTTTTATCCACCAATGATAGACATGACCATAATACCAGACATGCTTCAAGTAGTCGCTTTACCCTACCTCTGCCTAGAACCAACGCTCTAAAGAAAACGGCAATGTATAGAGCCATAACATACTGGAATAGGATCCCATTACATATTATACGGACGGAAAACAAGGACAGTTTCAAAAAGAAACTTAAAGGAGCCATAATCCGGAAGGACATTTATATATGTCATGCATGAGTGTAGCTTCAGCCATGTTATCCAAAACTTCTTCTGTTTACTTTGTGTGTGTTTTTTTTTCTTTTGAAAGGTATGGTGAAATTGATGTTTTAGGAACATTGATGAACATTCTGAAAGCAATTCTTAAAAAGATTCACTTTTAAAAACAATCACTGTAAAGTATTTTGTTTTGTTTTTTTGTTTTCTGTTTCTTTGCTTGCATGTAATTTTAGCCATCTTAATTGTTAGTTTCATTGTGCATTGTGTGTTGAGTACTGACTTTTAATAACTTTGTTTTGCAATAATAATGGTTTTTGTATGTTTTTTTGTGTGGACCCCAGGAAGACTAGCTAGTTGCCATGGCACCAGCTAATGGGGATCCGTAATAAAATCAAATCAAATCTTACATTTACATTTAGTCATTTAGCTGACACTTTTATCCAAAGCGACTTACAAGTTTTTGTAAGACAAGTCAGCAGGAAGGGTACAACTCTATCAGCTGAGTAACAATGGGTGTCATTCCCGAACAGATTTACGACAAGATATTTTATCTCAGGCTGATTTGCGACATATTAGGGCTGGTAGCGAGATTCCCCAAACATCCCTGAGATTGGATTCGGCCTTGGCTGAGAGTCACTTATGATTGATTGATTGATTGATTGATTGATTGAACATTTTATTAACAGATTGCAGAATGGGTACAATACAGTACAGCTCAATACACATAATTGTTAAGGGCATGCAGACCAGAGACCAAGGCCTCCTTTTTTATTTCAATAAATATGACAATATTTGTACGATAAAAGATTACCCATTTGATGTCGGAAAAATAAATAATATGGATTCATCTGATCACAGGGCAGCTGGATTAACCATACCTGAACCAGCTATTTTGGACAAATGTATAATTACTTTAATTACTCAGATATTCAGGCACAATTATGCAATTATTGTGAAATTATTGAAAATAATTATTATTTAATGCCTTCTGTGGCATTTGTATTTCTTATTTGTTAGATATCTGTTGTATTGATTAATTAATACATTTGAAAGAATGCAGGTTATAGCCAACATGCAATATATGATTGGTATAATGGGACAGCCATTTGTTTTATATAGCTATAACCTGCATTCTTTCAAATATATCATTAATCAATAAAACAGATATTGGAATACACTATGTAGCCTACGTGTCTAATGAATGAACAGTAGGCTTATATTATTCTAATTACTTGTTTAATTAGGATTTAGTAGATACTATATATATGCTCTGCCCTATACGTACAGTAAGTACAGTACATTAAGGCCGCCAGAGTCGGGCAGCGGACTGGTGGACTGTACTACTATATGCAGCGCAGTATCTGCGATCTCCTAATAAAACAAGTCATTAGAATAATATAAGCCTACTGCGTTCATTCATTACGCACGTAGACTATACAGTACTGCGAGCGTGTGTGGGGGGGAGGGGGGTGTGTGCGCGCGCTGTGGCAGGTGGTCACGAGTAGTAGCCTGTATTCTGTACACAATGTATACAATACATTAATCTAATCAAATTTTGATCGGTCACAAAGCGATTCCGCCACCATTTTCACACAATTTTTTAAATTTCATTTGCACACGGCAAGAGCCTCTCTTATAAGGAGCTCTGGAGGCGTTGTTTTGTATGCAAATTACCTAGATGGGAACGCACGTTCATGTTTCTGAACGGTGAGATTCCTCAATGCCGGCATCACAGCTGTGATCGTTTGAGCCACTTAAGACATCTTCCCCACACGTTGGGGCATCAGAGTGAACTCGCCGACCTCGACGACCAGTTGAACTTCTCTGCTCACATCGCAGCGACAACCAGAACCTGCAGATTCCTCCTGAGCAACGTCAGAAGGATCCACCCCTTCCTGACAAAAGAAGCCACCCAACTCCTCGTCCAATCAACAGTCATCTCCCGCCTCGACTACTGCAACGCAGTGCTCGCTGGCCTCCCGGCCACTGCCACCAAGCCTCTTCAACTCATTCAGAACGCAGCGGCTGCCAAAAAGCTAATAGCATCACGTTGGATTCAGCCAGATAAAATGTGCCTGAAGGTTTGGATTCTTACCTATCTTGATGTGATTTATTTAGAGATATCTACAGCACGAATCCTAGGTGTTAATGAAGCCAGCATAGCAATTTGGTCAGTTGTGGTGGAGAAGATAAAGCATAGCATATGAATTTGTAATCCTTGGTTAGAAACGAAATAATGGATGAATTATCCAAGGGGGGTCCTGAAGGGGGGGAAGAAGAGCGAGCAAGAGCATATGTATGTATTGTATTGTATTGTAAGTATTATGTATATATCTCGTAACCTACATTTATATTGATTCAAATACTGGACTGCATAGTCCTGTGATTTATTGTGGATATTTACTGTTAATATTTGTGTGTCTAGTTTTATGTCATGTCAAGAAAATGTGTTAAAAAAAAAGAACGCAGCGGCCCGCCTGATCTCAAACCTACCGAAGTCGGCCCATGTCACCCCACTTCCTAGGGACCTACACTGGCTCCCCATTGCTGCATAAATCCGCTTCAAGGCCCTCGACCTAGCATACCGTGCGGCAAAGGGAACCGCTCCTGCCTACCTCCGGTCAATGGTCTCTAACTACACACCTTCAAGACCCCTACGCTCTGCATCTTCTGGCCGCCTCAGACCTACTCCTATCCAAGCTCCGGGAGGGTCATCAAAGAGAAGTCGCCTATTCTCAGTCCTTGCCCCACAATGGTGGAAAGAACTACCCACCCCAGTTAGGACAGCCGAAACCCGTCCAATCTTTCGCCGTCGACCACTATCTTCTTCAACCACTATCTGAAAAAAAATTTAAGAAATAGAAAACATCTAACCCTAACTAACCTTACTGTCATGCACTTGTCCTAATAAACTAACCTACACTGTAGCACACAACACTTTGATGAACATTGTTACTCAGCTGATAGAGTTGTACCCTTCGTGATGACTTGTCGTACAGAACTTGTAAGTCACTTTGGATAAAAGCGTCAGCTAAATGACTAAATGTAAATGTAAATTAACTTGTCGTCGATTCTGTCTCAGTCAGTTCCAAGATGGTTGCCCTAAGAGAAGTCTTTGGAAAATATTGGGGAATGAGACCCAATGTTCATCAAAGTGTTGAGTGCTACAGTGTAGGTTAGTATATAAGGAAAAGTGCATGCAATTTTTTGTTATTTTTTCTCATTTGAGATATTGATTGAAGAAGTTGTAGAAGAAACCTTGCTCCTGACATAAACCAAGTAATGTAAATCTCCAGAGTCTAGTACATAGGTGTCAAACTCACGGCCCGCGGGCCAAATCCGGCCTGCCACGTCATTTGATGTGGCCCCCCAAGAGCTCAGGTAAAAAAAAATAAAACATTAATATTGGGTTAAAAAATAGCAGTGTTAAAATAATTGTGGGTTAATGCGTTAATAAAGCTTTAACTTTGACAGCCTTAGTTATTACACATTCTTACACATACATGTATGTTGAACATCTGAGGTAACAAAGGAAAAAAGCCAAAAGCACTTACTCCTCAGACATTCTTTGACAATTTTACAGCCCAAAATACAAAAAAGATCCAGGAGGAATAGGTAACAAAGGGTTGAAGAAATATTGTCTGAACTGTCAGATGCAAACTGGCTGTGTGACATAACCGAGCATCTCGCTCAATTGAATAAGAAGCTGTAGGGACGCAAACAAGTCCCACCCAAAACTTGACCAATATAGTTGTGAACTGAGACAACCCTTATTTTGTTATTTTTGAGTACAGTTACAGTTGTGTGTTCATGCAGACACATAATAGCAATTTCATTACGAATTGAAAATGGGGGACCCTGATGTAAACAAGTCGAAAGTCTTTCTCTGGTCTGCATCCCCTTAACAATTGTGTGTATTGAGCTGTACTGTACTGTACCCATTCTGCAATCTGTTAATTAAAGTTAATTAAACTATCTTCCATTAGTTGGATGTATGGCCTCTGCAAGGTTGTGTGCAGCCATTTGTTTTTGTAACATCTGCTACATCTGTCCCACGTGTTCTTTGCAGCTCACAGTTGTTAGTTCTGCCCCTCTTGACTGTGACAAAAAGGTTTTGAACAAACTTAATGTCATAGCTTGTATTTGATGATATTCTTCTTTGTTATTTACTTGAATGGTTTGATCATTGATTGGTGGAGTAATATGGGGTTCTGATAAACTAAAATTATTTGTTAAAATAACATAAGCTAACATATATTTTTACATTTATGCAAATGAATATGCAATATGTATAACTTGAATAAGTAATAAATACAGAAACACCATGTTTAACAATATGTAAATGTGTAGCTACATTTATTTTACATTACATTAACATTACATTACATTAACATTTATACGGTCTTTGGCCCTTTGAGGGCAACCATAATGCTGATGTGGCCCTCTGTGAAAATGAGTTTGACACCCCTGGTCTAGTAGGTCAGAGTTTGGCACAGTGGCTACAGTAGCTTCCCGCCTTATGTACAAATCTGCCTAAAACATTATATTTTCATTAGCTTCCTATTGTGATTCTGGGTGGGGTAGAATATAATGCATTATGCATTAGGGTTGAAAAGTAAGCAGAAAATGTATCTTGTGTGTGCAGGCTCTCCCCATTTGCTTGCACCCCACCGTTTGAGAATCAGTGGTTTAGCCAGGGTCCTTGACAAGAAAAGGTTGAGAACCACTGACAGGTCTTGAGCCAGATGACACACAGCTTTGTGATGATTACATTTTAACCCTTGTGTGTTGTTTGGGTCTGTGGTACCCGTTTTCAATGTTTACTAAAAGATTAATTATACTTGAGACTCATTGGTCTTGTGGCAAATTTTCTGTGAAGAACATGTAAAAACACATTTTCATTGAGTGCACACTTTTGACAGACATCACATTTTATCATAAAAAATTTATTGCACTTTTATTGATAAATGTGATCTAGCAGAGGTAAATGGCACATTTTAACCATATGCCGTCTAGAGATTGCATGTAATTGAGATAATGTTAGTTCTGTATCGTTAGTGGCTTAGCTTGGCATCGCCTTCTGCACTATCTCGCGTACGTGCACGCGTACTGAATAAACCACAAATGTACCTCTAATACCAGTATTAGTCTGACCACACCCCTCATCAGCTTACCTTCATAAGCAGGTGTGTGGTCACCTGCTCTCCTCCTTCTCGCTTTCACCACAAGGAAGTGCCTCGGTAGTACCCCACTTGACGTGTCGTTGATAAGTTGAAAAGAGTTGTGACTAGGTTTACATTGTGCCTAACCTTTTTCTTCTCTCACTTGTTTATATAAGAAAAAGGTTTGGGTCATAATGTATTCCGCGGAGAGTAGACCCGCTAGACCTACTCTTCACCACCGATTCTCCATTCCCGCCTCCGTCGTGCGTTCCGGTGCTGGGCTGTTGCCACTCTCGTGGTTGCCGACCCAGCCCGGGAGACTGCCGGTGGATAGTTTTCCTCACCGACGAGCCGAGGGTTCGGAGCCGTCGCTCCGGCGATGGCCTGATCTCGACTCTGGTTCCTCTGTTTCTGGGGAATCGCCCGTTGATGAACGGGGGATTGTCTTAGAGCCAGGGGATTTGCGACGAAAACTTTTTGCGTCTGCTCGCTCACGTCGTCACATGGTGGCGTGCAGACGCGAACGGCCTGGGTTTGGGGAATTGCTGGAGACCAGCGAGGCCGCGTCCGACTCTGGATTTCTGATGGAAACTGAAGACTTCATGGAGGAGGCGGACGGGTTCTTGTATGATGGTCCCGTGGAGGAGAGTATCCCTCCTCCGGAGACCCCGGGGTGGGGAGAAATGGCTCCACGGGGCGCCTTGTTCGAGGATGTCGGGGAACCACCTTGGCCTCATCAACAGGATGCCCTACTGTCAGCCGCATCGGATTGTGGCTCCTTGACCAGTCGCAGCCTGCTGTATGCGAGGGATGCGGGGTCGGTGGAGGAGGGTCCGCAGGGGGAACTGCGGGCCTTGTTTCCCGAGCTCATGGCGGTAGCCGCCGCTGCAAACGGTGTGCCGCTGCCGCAGCCATTGCCTGCTCCTGTCCCTGATGACCTCATAGGCCATCCCTGGCAGCGTCCCCCGGTGAGAGGGGTGGACGTTGTCTACCCATTTTTCCCATCGATGGGGGCCTATGTTCGTCGGGGCCAGGCGGTCTCCAACATCATGGGACTGACTCCCGCCTACGTACCAGTTACGCGGGTGTCGGGGTTGGTCAAAGGTATGGGGGAGGGCGTACCTCGGCTTGACAATCCGATGGCCGCGCTCCTCTGTCCGGATATGGTGTGGGAGCCCCTATGCAAGCCGGTCCTCCAGGGGAGGTCGGCTAGGCGATTGGCTTATTGGGGTGACCAGTCATTTATCGCCGGTACACAGTCGCTGGCTGCGGCCTCTAACATCGCCCACCTGGCTAGATTTGTATCGGGGATAATGACGGGCGGCGCGGATCTGAACGAGGTGAGGTGCGATCAGATCACCCAGGCTGCGGGAGCTGTGCTGCACCTCTCCCAGGTGCTAGCCATAGCCATGGGTAAAGTGCGCGCCCTGGCCACCCTGGGCCAGCGTCACCTTTGGCTGGAGCAGGCCCGTGTGCCAGAGAAGAAGAGAGCCCCTCTTCTGACGGCCGACCTCTCCGACGCTGGCCTGTTCGGGAAGGCCCTGCTATTGATGACCTCAACCTGCAGAGAGATGGCAGAGGAGAGATCCATCCTCCAACCCCATTTTCCGCCTCCCGTCCTTGCCGGTGGGGGCAGAAGGCTTCCGCGACGTCGAGCTGTCTCCGTCGCCGCTACCACTGCCCCCGCCGCCGCTGCTGGCCCTGCCAAGAGGGCTAGGAGACGAGACGACGCTTCAGCCACCGCCGGCCCATCCCAGACCGGAGGAGACGGTAGGGAACGTCGTGTCCAGCAGACTGTAACCTACCGTCCCTCCGGGGCTCCCCGGGGTGGCCAGACTCGAGCGGCGCGAGGTGGCAGGCGCCGTTGAGTGACTTTTCCCCCTCTGTGTCCCCTCCTCTACACCCTCCCCGGCCCCCCTATGATTTTGTGCCTTGATCACATATTATTTATTTAATAAAAAAGTTCCCTGATATAAGGGGGACTGTGGTTGGCCGAACAAACTGTGTGTTTCTTCAATACAAATCATGTGGTGGGGTTGTGTTTTATGAATCTACCCTGTTACGTTGGGGGAATGAGTTGTGTTGTGTTACGAGTTTTTAAGCAAGGTCTGCAACTTACACTCGGTAATAGGTTCTATTAGCTTGATGCTCCACATGCAATTAGAACTGGTGATATTCCATTGCTTTAACTAAGTATGTGTTCACAACGCTGTGTTGTTAGTTGCAGTAATGCTCGTACACACTTTTCATGGCCTAGCCATTACTCTCGTTCAACGTCTTCCTATAGCTTAGGCTGCGGGTATGGGATTCACGCACAGGCGACTTGTGTTTTTTGTTGTAATCCCTTTTACACTTTGTGGGTAGCTAACATTGTATTAGCTTATGCTATATGTGTTTTGTTCTACCGGAGGTTTTCAAAATGGCTACGGTTGTTTTCTGTGTGTAGGGATAGAAGGTGTGTTTTTCGGGAGGGGGTGTCGGATAAACCCCTCCTTTACCCACTTGATTGGTTTAGAGGTTGTTGACCCTCCTGCTGAGCCAGTCAGGGCCAAGCCAGTGCTTGGCGGGGGAGGGGGGGGGGGGGAGGGGTATTCTACCGACTCCTGTTATGACAGGATCCGGTGGGTTTTCCCCGCCCGTTATAGCGTTGTTGCTATGGCGACGCCTTCCATGAGCTGGTGTCGTAAAGATGTCGAGGTTAGAGCGCAGGACTTAACCTGCTGCGCTCGTTTTTGTGTCAAACTTGAGTCTGTTGGTCACGTGTCTCACAGTTTACATATCTTTTTCTTGACCGTGGTCTCATGTGGGAAGGTGTTTCTGGGGGAATCTGGTCTTACACTCTGTTTAAGAAGAGTGACTGGATTAAAATCATGTGAAAAACAGGGTTTTTTACTCCCAGCTGTGCAGTTAGGTCATACATGTGATGCCTTTTCTTTATTTTATAAAGAGTTGAATGTTCATTCATGGAGTTGATTGCATATCGCCCCTCTTGTCGTTTCCCTGGGCGTCTTGGGGATTCAATATGGTGGTCTAAGCGGCCTATTGTTGATGTGGGTATGTCCAAACGCACACATAGTGCTGGCTCAGGATGTGCTTTGGCCGTTGCTGACTGGCGCGCCTCGTTTGCTTTGGTGAAACAGCGTTTTTATGGAGCAATTGGGATGGGGGTTTTTCCTCTTCCGACATCCTGTGTGTTGTCGATGGGTTCCCGTTCATGTCAGGGGATGATGACGGAATGGGTCTGGGCATATGGGAAGGGTCTCACGCCCTAGGGGTGGGCCGCCGGACGCGGTTCATACCGACACGTCTGGGTGGCGCCTTCTTTTTATGTTGGGATCAGACGCGCATATCTGCCCCTTCTCCTGGGGTTGGCAGGTCGGCGTGGTTAGGGCACGGGACTGGTTCTGGTCGCGCTGGTCCAGATCAGTGCACCCGTTGTCCGCTGGGGATGCAGATCTGCTGTTCTGGTACCCTGAGGGACTTAGGGTTTTTTCGGGGGGAAAAATGCTAGGTCGATCCGGGTGTCACAGGGTTGTGCGTTATGGGACCCCTTGTTGGTACCGAGTGCGGGGTGCTGGGGGCTGGTCTTCCATATTACGCTCTTCTCTTGCGTTTTGGCGCTGAGGAGCCTGTTGGGTGGGGTTAACCTCCTTTGGGATCCTGTGCTCCCCGTATCGCCGGGCCCGGTCCGGGGTGATGCCCGTTGACCTGTAGGCCCGGGATGGCCCTGTTGGGAACCGGAACGCGGGCTGCGGTGGTACCGCCGGTGCGTTTCGGGGTTTTCCTGAGGGGTTATGGGACCAACCATTGCATGGGGTAATGCCTGGGTGGTTGGTTCTCTGGTGTGTTGCTGCAGTGTCAACTCCCGGTTCTCCGGTTGAGGGTGCCCCTGCACGTTCATGACGTCTGCCGATCGTATGGGCTTTTCTGTGGGCAGCTGTCAGGGGCCGTGTGGTCTACGGATCCCGCTCCTGACGTGCTGTTGAAAGCTTGGTTATGCGACAACGCCAGCATACGCCCCTTCCGCCGGGGCGGCTGTTTCGGCTGTCCTTTCTGGCGCCTGCCTCGTCCGCAGTTGTTCCAGGCTTGGGTTGACGACCTGTTGCCTGGTCTTCCCCGGTGCACTGCCTGTTCCGTTGGTTAACTCTTGTGTGTTATGACCATGCTGTCTGCCTGTTGCAGGGCTTGTGTTCCAGGCGGTGTGCTGTTGAGGGGGACAGGGCCCGCTCGGCTGAGGGGCCTTTGTCCGAATACGCTGGCGATGTGAGGGGCGGGGTCACTAGGTGCCCCCCTGGTGGGGTCTTGATGCTGGCATCATGGACTTCTCCGGGCCCCCATTCCGGGGGTCCAGTCCTTTTGGTGGGTCTGGGTCTTCCTTCGCGCTCCGCTGCTACGGCCTTGCCACGGGGTTGGGTTTGCCCTTGACCCCGTGATTCTGGGGGCAGTAACGAGGTTGTTCCTCCGTTCGTTCCCGGGTGGCATGCGGGTTGTGCGTGTGTGTAGTCGTGGGGTCAAGCCACGGTCTGCTCACCCTGTGCGTTAAGTTGCTTGAGAGCTCTTCGCACGGTCGGGTCCGTCGCCTTCCCGTGAAGCCTCTAATAGGGGGGATACCCTCCATTAGGGGGGGTCGGGGGGGCTCGGCCCTCCCTGTTCTGATGGTTTTGGGGGGCTGTCAGCGGGGTGTATTTGTCAGCCAAGTGGCTCCGCTTGGCCTCCCTTGTGCAGAAGGCGATGCCAAGCTAAGCCACTAACGATACAGAACGTTAGGTTATGACTATAACCAAGTTCTGTTAGTTAGGGGCGATGCTTGGCATCGGACGGCCGCTGCAG
>NC_140181.1:58516484-58559193 GCF_963971535.1 Notolepis coatsorum
AAACACTTTGCAACTGTGATCTCCTCTGGCAATAGTTGGATATTGTAATGTGTGGCGAGGGGTTGCAGCAATTCTACTGAGAGAAACTGTATGCCTCTCATAAGTTGTTATCCAACTCATGAGAACCTGCTCTCAAGCTCTTGCAGCATTCTGTCGACGACTGGATAGAACAGTCTCTGTCTCAGCTGATCTCCTGAGCTGAGGTCTGAGCTTGTGCCACAAGATGACTCAACTACATACTCGTCCATCCTTTTCTGCTTCCTCCTTTGGCTGGTAGTATGTTCCTCAATCCAAAGGCCATTACATATGGCCTTTGTCCTGTCCAGTGATGCCACTAACGCGTTACTAAGTAACGCGTTATTGTAATCTGATTACTTTTCCCCGAAAATAGTAATCTAACGCGTTAATCTTTACAAGCCAGTAATCTGATTGCAGTTACTTGTCCAAGTGGCTGTGCGTTACTATTTCGTTACTATCTCATCATAATGCAGGCGGAATGCAGTATTTTCTTTCGTTTTCGACAGTCAAATATACGTTTGGAAAGCTTTTCCTTGTATTGGGGAGTGACGTCACAGCACGCAACCTCGCGTGTTGAGCCATGCTGGTGGGCGCGGCTGTTATTGTTATTATCAGGCTGACCTGCGAGCTAGCAGGGAGACGCTCGCGCTCGTAACGCTTTCTTGCACTGGAAGTTCACTAGTCTACTTAACGTTTGTGTAAGCTAAGCCGGGTGAAAAAAACATTCACTTTGCGGAGGAAACAAAATACTGTCTACCGCATATGGAATATACAGCACAGCACGACCATCGACTTCTACAGGATTCGGAGCTGCACCAGCCAAACAGTATGTTCCACCTTTGAGTTAAACATCTTTTGCATTGCACTATTCATGAACATGGAACACCATACTGCAGTATGTAGGTTGTCAGTAGCACACTGACAACACTGCAGTATATATATTCCCTCCCCGTCGTATGTATATTTCCCTCCCACCCACCCACCCCCTCCTAATGTACAGTCCCCTCCCCATCATATGTATATACTCTGTCAGGATCTAGGGGTAACAGTACTGTATATTTGAATACCGCTTATGTCACAAATGTATCAGTACTAAATACCTATATGTCCCTATGCCATAAATGCCATGTATGTTGTGTATGTCATAAATGTCTATATGAATTGAAAATGGGGGACCCTGATGGAAACAAGACAAACGTCTTTCTCAGGTCTGCATCCCCTTAACAATTGTATGTATTGAGCCGTACTGTATTGTACCCATTCTGCAATCTGTTAAATAAAGTTTTCATACATTCATTCACACAATAATAAATAATAATAACGTAGAACCATATCTGAATGGGGCAGGCCTCAAAGGTAGGCTACATATCAGCCTACATGTGGTGTTATTGACCATTTATCTTTTGTGAAATCTATAGATCTATAGATAGCAAGATAGGCCTACCTGCCCTATTAGTACATTTTACTCAAACTGAGTACATTTTACTAATTTTTTTTTGTTATTCTTATGTTGTGGCAGCAGCAGGGACGACGACTTCGTAACCTAGTTACTTTCAAAGTAACTAAGTTACTCTGATAATCAAGTAATCAGTAAAGTAACTAAGATTACTTTTTAAAGGAGTAATCAGTAATCAGTAATCAGATTACTTGCATCACTGGTCCTGTCATACATGTCCACTGCCATCTCTGAGGTGCGATAACCTTTGAGTGTGTCCTGCACTGTGCTTTTAAATAGTACAGATATTGAAGATGTGCACTTTAACGCAGCAGCACCTGGAGCCATCCATACCCATGTTCAGTGTCCTATAATAAGCTTTAATCGAACCTCGGATAGTCCGGTTGGTTTGGGGTGGTGTGAAAGCTCATTCACTCTTGCAAGTGAACCCTGCTGCGGTTCATTTGAGATGTGAATGCAAAGCGGACCAAAGGCAGGAAAAGACCCAAAAATCTAATCTGATAATGAAACACACAATAGTTTTTTTTCCGATTGCCTAAGCATGATTTTGAAAACGGGGCCCGGTGTTTCAAAACACACAATTAGCACAACCACACACACAATTATCAGAACACCTCAGATCCTTTGCTAAATTAAACACTTGTCAAAACCATACACTAATTTTGTTACCATATGAAACACACGTTACATAATGACTTAATTCTGTTTGAACCAGTTACACACACTGCTGTGCTTAACCTAAAACACATTTAGCAATTCTACTTCTCAGTGATTAGAGTACTGTAAGTGAAGTACGCAGAGAATGTGCAAATATACAATAAATTCACCAAACACTACACAAGACCAATGCTGTAGACTGATGAAAATATAATTTATTTATCTACATATACCCAAATCAATGATGCAGACTGATGAAAAAAATAACATTTTCTCTCCATATACCCAAATCAATGATGCAGACTGATGAAAATATAAATGTTCTCTCCATATAACCAAATCAGTCAACATTTCAACATGGAGAATCACAACAATACATGTCCCAGTTTTCATGCTACTATGTGCATAACACTGTAAGCTCAGCAAATATCAGACAAATATAAAATACTGTATCCAATACAGGTTAAAATTACAGTAAAAAAAATTTTTTTTTGAAAAAATTTAAACAGAAAATACCAGACATTATCTCTTTGCCTAGCTGGATCTGGCAAGATAATTTTTTGTTGTGATTCTCCATGTTGACATGTTGACTGATTTGGGAAAATGGGAGAAAATTTATATTTTCATCAGTCTGCATCATTGGTTGTCTTGTGTAGTGTTTGGTGAATGTATTGTATATTTTCACGTTCTCTGTGTACAGTACTTCACTCTCCTTCCATTTTGGTTGAAGACAAGTGAACTCACCTGCTGCATTTTTATAGTGCTTAAACCTGATTGTGTATCTACAATTAAGCAATGGTGTGTTTGTGCATCTGATGGCTGTGTTTAACCAATTGGCTCATATGTGTGGTAATTTGACATTCTGTGTCTAATGTAATGCAAGTGTGTTTAGTGTTTTGCAAATCACTGTGTGTATTGTTTTGCAAAAAGTGAGGCTGACATTGTAGGGGTGCAAATCTGGGCCTATATTTTGCTCCTTGAGTGTAAGTTTTTGATAATTGTGTAATACTTTTGATTTGAGTGTTTATGCAATTGAAGAAAACTAAAGACTAGAGATGAACTGTTTATTTATTTTGTACATAGGCTGTGCATATGTTTGTTTGTTTGTTTATTTGCTTATGTGTATGATTCTTAACTGTTTTTATTTTGTTATTGGTGTATATGTGTATATATGTATATTTGTACTCCTGTTGGGGCTTCTTGGACCAGATCAATGTTTTATCTGGCTAAATAAATAAGAAACTGATGATTTGGTCCTGTTAACTTTGAATTTTATATGGGGACTGCCCAGATCCCTCTCATGGACCTGGACCTCACTTTGAGAACCTCTAATGATTCTAGTTTTTCAGTATTCATCTCTAATTACTTTAAAATTGCGTATTTCTGTGTTGAAGTATTTCTGGCTGAAGCCCCCAATGTTTTCTAACCCTAAAAACTCCCCTGAGCTGAGTACCGGTACTTGGCGCATGGCGCGACGAGTCGAGTGAAAGTTGTGAACGCATTTTTGTGTGCGCGTGCACATCCGTGCGCGTACTTCTGCTCAGAAAAGTGCTGGGACGGCGTGGTACCGCGTGGCACCACCACTGCACCACTGGTAATAGTATAGTAGCCCACTCTCTTTGCAGCCTTTAAAAAAAAATAGAAATAAACCTGTACGATTAGTATGGGAGTTGTGATCTCGGGCTATACAAATACATTTGATTTGATAGAAATTTAGTTTATTTATTGCAGGTTTTCAATCATTTTAAAGTGATAGCTTTGACATTTTGGACCCCTAGCCATAATTCCTACCTACTCATATATATGAAATCTACTCCACAGTGCACACAAGGTAGATTTCAGTTACCTTTAGTCAAGGCAGGAGCTTGACCCCATTGACATTGCATCGGTTTGAGGGAGGGATGGGCGCGGTTATTGTAAATTACATATTTGACTACGGCTGATGGTTTTGTTTGACCTGATTCTGTGAGGTTTTTGTCCGTTGCTCACCTTCTCGCTCTGTTCCTTTAAGCCTACTCGCTCTGTTCCTTTAGTTTTCTGTTAATCAATTGCATTCTCCTCACCTCACTAGCCCCCACCCTCGCGTTCGTTTGCTCTTCACCAGCCACACCCTTGGACTACCTGTCATTATGTGTTTGATTGGTCTGGTGCCGAACACACACTTCTAGTTCGATTATCAATTACCATCCAGACCTCCGAGCCTGGCGCGCTCTTCCGCGCAGACGCGCTCTTAACTCCAGACGCGCATTCAGACGCACTCCAGATGCGTCCTCCGTACCGGCGCGTACTCCAAGCAGACGCGCACCACTCAGACCTCCGCGCCAGATGCGCCCTCCGTACCGGCGCGTACTCCAAGCAGTCGCGCACCACTCAGACCTCCGCGCCAGATGCGCCCTCCGTACCGGCGCGAACTCCAAGCAGTCGCGCACCACTCAGACCTCCGCTTGGACAACCCGTTCCCTGTGGCGACGCGCTCGCTCTGTTTGATCCTACTCTCTTTACGCACAGCGCCTGGGTGAGTTTTTCATGACTGTCTTTTATCCTATTCGTTTTTCGTGTGTTTAAGACACTGAAGATATCCTGCTTTTTGTCAGACTGTCACTCACCCAGTGTCAGCTTTTTGGATTGTTCATTGGGATAATATTTGCTTTAACATCGCTCACTGTGTGTATTCACACCGAAGATATTATCACTTGGATTATTGTTTGGACTTCGCTGACTGTGTGTATTCACACCGAAGATACTGTCACTTGGATTATTATTGGGACTTCGCTCACAGTGTTTATTTGCACCGAAGATTCTATCACGTGGATTTGTGTTTGGGACGTTACTCACAGTGTGTATTTACACCGAAGATTCAGTCACTTGGATTACTCTGTTTTGGGACAAGTCACGTCTCCTGTCACCTGCTCTGTTCCCAACTGTACTCTGAGCTAACCCGCTCCCTCTCTCCCTCTCGGTCCCGTTTACCACCTCGGAGAGCTGCCGAGAGGAATCTGCAGAGCGGCTCTGACGTCACCGTCTGCTTCCCCGGACGAACCATCCCGGGAGAAGCTGCAGAGCAGCAACATTCATTAATGCTTGTATCCCAGGCCTTGTCTGTTTTCTCTGTCCCTGTAAGCAGCTCCAGCCCTCGCCCTGTTCCAAGGCCTTACCCTGTTTTTCTCTAGTCCTCCCTGTCCATTCCATCCAGTCCGTCTAGTCCTCCCTGTCTAGTCCTTCCAGTCCTCCCTTTCCCCAGCCCGCCTCCGCGGGCCTCTGTCCCTGTACCCCTCTCTAGTCCTCCTAGTCCTCCCTGTCCAGTCCTCCTAGTCCTCCCTGTTCCTGCCATTGTCCCTTGCCCCGGCCCTGTTCCGTTAGCCTTCCGTTAGCCTTCCCTTAGCCTTCCCCTTAGCCAGCTCGCCTCTTAAAGGCACTGTGCCTTTTCCCATTCTTGTTATCCAGTATTTTGTGTTCTCCCTTAAAGGGACAGTGCCGTTTTCTGTGTGTTTCAATAAATGCCCAGTTCTTGGCTTACTCTCATACCTGTCTTGTGTTGTGCGATTGGGGTCGGTTACAAACCATAACAGATTCAGTCTAATGACTTTTTTTTCTTCTTTTTTTATGTTCAATACATCTAAATTGAATTTGGTGTCCTTATTTATTTGACTAGTAAATGGAAAACAGACACAGTTATGATTATTTGGCTGGTGAAGAGGATCACAGAAGCTCTTCCGGCTACATTATGAGGGTATGAGATGAGTATTGAAATATTGATATGACTTAAAATGCCCATCTCTAGTTTGTGCCTAGCTAAGCAGAGATGTGGGTATCCAGTATGAAGAACAGCATGGATTGTGCTGAGAAAGGACTCTACTGTTCGACAACAACATCATTGGTAAGTAGGGAATAAGGCTGGGCGTCGGAATTCTGAAACAAACACAATTAGGATCTGAGACATCCATGATCCAGACTTATTGGAATGAATACCAGTTTCACAATGTAAACATTACTCAAATGCTAATTCTACAACATATCAAAACATCCACAATCTTCTTTTGAAGACAAATCATGATGAAATCAATCATTATTGATTGATTATAATATATTTTTATTCAAGGCCAGATTAAGAATTCAGAGGCCCCCGGGCCAGATTCTTGTGGAGGCCCCCCCCCCCCCACACCCACACACAGTGTTGTTTTTATATGTCACTTAAAAAAAATAAAAAAGGCTGGATCCGTAACATTGTCCAACCAATCCTCCTGGTTTTCATGTTCAAGCACCGCCGGCGGCGGGCTGTCATCATCGCGGTCTGCCTCAGAGTCAGAGTCATTCGTGTTGGTGTTGGGGCTGGGCTGTGGAGATGCAGCGGGCGTATACGAACAGGTGGCAGCCACTGGTGGTGGTGGGCCGGCTGAACTAGAGGCTGCCGCTGCCTCTTCTCTGTCGCTAGCATCAATAATAATAACGTTAGCATTCTCGTCCTCTCTGCCCGCGGCGCCTGGCTCAGCCTCTTTAACGTTGCTGCTACTACTAGTGCTCGCCAGGGGGCTATCCTCCTCCTTACCTGACGGGGTGAAAAAAGTAGAGATAGTCGGTATGCTTTGCCGAAGTAACACGCTCTTTCTGTCCCTTTCCTGTTTAGATTTTAACTTAGTAGCTCCGCTTTCCCACCGTTTAACTTTTTTATCCATGAGAAGCCGTCGGTCTTGCTGAGTTTGTTATTTGAACCGAAGAGAATGGACCCAGGTGTAATGATAGTTTGTTATCAGCGAGCCAGATGCAGATTTTGCCTAGTTCCGAGCTGAGGGTTTTTTCAACCTGTAACTTGTTCTTGTCAGAGACCAGCAGGGCTGAGTCGTCCGCGAACAGGAACAAGTTG
Source organism: Notolepis coatsorum (assembly GCF_963971535.1). Lineage (NCBI taxonomy): Eukaryota > Metazoa > Chordata > Actinopteri > Aulopiformes > Paralepididae > Notolepis > Notolepis coatsorum. Next base: position 58,523,477 of record NC_140181.1, read on the forward strand.
CAGTCACAAGCTGACGACATGTCATTTGCATGAATTAGGAACAGTAGCGGTCCTAGTATGCTTCCTTGTGGAACACCACAGCTCACTGGGAGGGGGGGGGGGTAGGGTACCGTTTACCTCAACCATCTGTTCTCTCCCCTCCAGGTAGGATTGCATCTAGCTCACTGATAAACTATCAAAACCAATTGCTTTTGCCTTGTCAATCAGAATGGAGTGATTGACAGTGTTGAAGGCCTTTTGTAGGTCCAGCATGACCATGCCGCAGTATTTGCCCGCGTCCACCTCTTGTTTGATGTGGTCATTTAAATAGAGAAGGCATGTGTCAGTGGAGTGGGATGTTCTGAAGCCAGATTGGAATTCATAGATTCGATTTTTTTCCGCAAGGTACTTTTCAACCTGTTCGTATAAAAAAAATTCCATGACTTTCGAGATGGAGGTAAGGATAGAAACAGGGCGGTAGTTGCCTGGGTCTAATTTGCTGCCCTTTTTGTGCAGGGGTGTTACTCTCGCAATTTTGAAGTCTTTGGGTACGTGTCCCTGTTTTATGGAGAGGTTTATTATGTGTGTGATGACTGGGGTGATGGCGGCTGCTGAGTCTCTGAGGAATTTGGAGGGGATATTGTCACTTGAACGACCACATCAATCAAGAGGTGGACGCGGGCAAATACTGCGGCATGGTCATGCTGGACCTACAAAAGGCCTTCGACACTGTCAATCACACCATTCTGATTGACAAGCTAAAAGCAATTGGTTTTGATAGTTTATCAGTGAGCTGGATACAATCCTACCTGGAGGGGAGGGAACAGATGGTGGAAGTAAACGGTACCTATCCCCCCCCTCACAGTGAGCTGTGGTGTTCCACAAGGAAGCATACTAGGACCGCTACTATTCCTAATTTATGCAAATGACATGTCGTCAGCTTGTGACTGCAACTTGTTCCTGTTTGCGGACGACTCAGCCCTGCTGGTCTCTGACAAGAACAAGTTACAGGTTGAAAAAGCCCTCAGCTCGGAACTAGGCAAAATCTGCATATGGCTCGCCGACAACAAACTATCATTACACATGGGCAAAACAGAGTCCATTCTCTTCGGTTCAAATAACAAACTCAGCAAGACCGACGGCTTCTCGGTTACAGTGGGTGACAATATTATCACAAGGAAAGATGAAATTACCTACCTGGGTTCCATCCTAGAGGCTAATCTTTCCTGTGACAAAATGGCATCCAATGTAATAAAAAAAGTCAACCAACAAACGCGGTTCTTGTACCGGATCTCCTCTCTGGTAAACAAGAATACCCTGAAGACTCTAGCAGGAGCACTCATTCAAGGGTACTACGACTATGCTTGCACCTCATGGTACCAAAGCACCTCAAAGGCACTAAAAAACAAATTACAAACATCTCAGAACAAGCTAGTCAGACTACTACTTGACCTGACTCCTAGAACCCACCTCACCCCTGCCCACTTTGACAACCTAGAATGGCTTAGAGTAGACGACAGAGTACAGCAACTTGCAATGGGCCTGGTCTACAAGATACACTACGCGACCAAGGTACCCATGTACATGTCAAAATACTTCCCAAAGGTCAGTGAATACCACGATCACAACACCAGAGGGAGCTCCACAAATCATGTAAAACCCAGATTCGGCTCAAACAAGGGACTAAACACGTTTCGCAATTATGCCACATCAATGTGGAACGCCCTACCTAAAGCTGTAAAGGAATGTGAATCACTACCCACTTTCAAAAACACTCTCAAAAAACACCTACGTGAGACTGCAATTCGAAACTGGCCCCTACAAATGTCCTAACCTAGTTGTACAGTAAATGACCAAGTAAGGCTTTGTCAGTATTCCAATGTACAGTATAAAATGTGTGTGTGTCCCCTACCTCTCTGGTCTGCATCCCCTTAACAATTGTATGTATTGAGCTGTACTGTACTGTACCCATCCTGCAATCTGTTAATAAACTTTTCAATCAATCAATTCAATCAATCAATCAATCAATCAATCAATCAATCAATCAATCAATTCAATTCAATCAATCAATCATGGCCAGTGGCCTTGTTAGGTTGGAGGGCGCTCAGTTTTTTGAGGAGTTCAGTGATGGACTCTGGTCTCTCCAAACCACCCTGTGACCTTCCAGTTAACCCATTAATGACTATATTTTAGTATGTTCAGGAAATGCCCTTTTTATCTGTTAGAGGTAGTAACACAGCTAACATTGCACACATAGCTGAAACGCAGAGTAAAGACCCATTGACCCCCTATAAGATGAGACTAACATGTTAAAATCCATGCCTAAAGTAAAGAAGCCAAATGCGTACTGTATATACAGTACTAGAGGTGGAAATCACCAGAGGAAATCACCACAATACTAGAGTCACAATATTGTAATATCACAATATTTTAATATATTGCAACCTTTTTTCAACTGGAAACTTTGTTAACATCTGCAATAAAAATATATAAACATCTGTTTCATCTAATATGATAACATTTTCAGTCTGTTCACCTCGTTCCAATAATCTTTATTGCGGTAAAATGTGATTATCAATCAAAGAAAACATCGATACTTGCCATTTAAAAAAATACTGATACTACTGATCACTGTATCAATATAATATCGGCATGTAAAATACCGCAATATATTGCTGCATGCATTTTCTCCCCCACCCCTAGTATATACGGTGTGTGCTGCAATGTGTAGTAATAGTGGAGATTAAACTCTTTCTGTCTCTGAATCAACAGCCTTGAGTTGTTACACAGCGACACTCTCTTCTACATGATCAGTTCTCTCTCAACTACCTACACTAACACACACACACACACACACACACACACACACACACACACACACACACACACACACACACACACACACACACACACACACACACACACACACACACACACACACACACACACACACACACACACACACACACACACACACACACACACACACACACACACACACTAAAACACTCCACCTTCATGGATGTGACAGCTTTGTGGCAGTATAAAGGTATGTGTTTGGAGACAACGGTGTACGCGTGTGTGTGTGTGTGTGTGTGCGACTGTGCGCGTGCGTGTGTGTGTGTGTGTGGGGGGGGGGAGGGGGGCGAGGCAGGTAAATGATATTCAAACGTATCACGGCTTCAGAGAGAGACAGCGACGGCGTTCCAGAGGGAGCGGGCTGTGATTAATATTAATACGCTGAAACAATGGCAGTCGGAAAAAAATATATAACGCCACACCGCGTGCCGAGTCCTGTCAGGTCTCGAGACAGGTCCCCCCCATGCTAACCCCCCCCCCCCCCCAACACAGCCGCACTGCTCCAACTCTGTCACAGCTTTGTCAAGCTGCTTCATGTTTATACCGCCTTTTCAGGTACATAGTGAGGTTTGTTGGGAGACACAGGGTTATTATTTTTTCTCTCCCTCTCTCTTTGATATCTGATTGCCTTTGGTGTGTGTACTTCACAGGGACTGCTGGCAACACCTGCTAATACACTCAGACAATTGTTTCTCCTCCTCCTTTATGCCCGCCCTCCAAATTGTCCCATGAGGGACACCGTACTTTAAATGGGGGAATTAAGGAATTTAGCCTCGTTCACATCGCCACCAACTTTAATGGTGCCAGGGGGTGGGGGGACAAGCTAGGAATTTCATTCAGAAATGAATATCCTAGAATCTAAATTATAAGAATGACAAGTGGAAATTGTTCTCATAGCTGTTCCTCCATGCAGGAGGAGCGTATGTTCGGTTTGAGCTTAAGCCCGAGCGGTCCATTACATTACATTTACATTTTGTCATTTAGCTGACGCTATCCAAAGTGACTTACAAGTTTTGTACGACAAGTCATCAGGAAGGGCACAACTCTATCAGCTGAGTAACAATGTTCATCAAAGTGTCGAGTGCAACAATTTAGGTTAGTATATTATAGGGCTGACCCCTATTAGTCGATTAGTCGACTAATCGGTCGAAAGGAGCCGTAGTCGACTGGCCAACCTCTTAGTCGAATTTTTTATCATTCTTTCCAAAAGAAAAGAGGCCTAGAAGCGTGGCTAGCGCTAATGGCACACATACCAGAGGCTAACTGCCTACGAAAACAGGCACAGAGGCACTGAAAGAGGATTTCACCCATCTAATGAACACACTAGACTAGACAAATATCAAGATGTATCCATCAGTGGACCAATTGCATGCTTTTGCAGAGGACAAGAAGCCTTCAGTCGACTCCTTCAGACATTAAGCACCCCCCACAGCCCAAATGGAATGATAAAAAATTTAAAAATATTTATATATTTTTATTTAATATTACAAATATTATATATATATATATATATATATATATATATATATATATATATATATATATATATATATATATATATATATATATATATATATTTTTTTACCAATAGTTGACTAACGGCAAATTTTGGCCAATCATAGTCGACCATCCAAATTCTTAGTCGGGGACAGCCCTAGTATATTAGGACAAGTGCATGACAGTAAGGTTAGTTGATAAAAAGAAATATATAAATTTAAAATTTAAAACAATATTTTCGTGTGGGTTTCCTCTCGGTACTCCTCCCACACCATAAAGACATGCATGTTAGGCAGGGACTACAGATGAAAACTAGCTCATTAGCTAATTCTGGCACATTTAAATTGGTGTGGAAACTGAAGATGTTGATTAATGTCCCTTTGTAAAAAAAAATATATAAATAAACTTAAACTTAATTTAACTCCACTTGCTGTGTTTGTCTGAATACGGTCATGAAAATGACCCCTACTGTCCGTGTAGATAGCTAGGCAGTGAGAGATAGAGAAAGGGATAGAGAGTGGGGATAGAGATATGGATAGAGTGGGGATAGAAAGAATGATAGAGAGGGATAGAGAGATGGATAGAGAGTGGGGATAGAGAGAGGGATAGAGAGATGGATAGAGAGTGGGGATAGCGTGGGGATAGAGAGAATGATAGAGAGAGGGATAGAGAGATGGATATGGTGGGGATAGAGAGAGGGATAGAGTGGGGATAGAGAGAATGATAGAGAGAGGGATAGAGAGTTGGGATAGAGTGGGGATAGAGAGAATGATAGAGTGGGGATAGAGAGAATAATAGAGAGAGGGATAGAGATAATGATAGAGAGAGGGATAGAGAGTGGACAGGGTGCACCGCTTTATCATCAGACGGTTTTGGATATTGGATACCAGGCTAAAATAAAATATTGGTATCAGAGAATTTCCCCAATACTAAAATTCAATAAACACGTCTAACGTGCCAGAAATCAAAGCAAAGTGAGCAGAATTTTCGAACACGTTAACTCACTCTAATAGAGAAAAATCTATTATCTCAATATTTTTTTGTCAAGTGACCTCAAAATGACGGTCCAAGTCTGTACTGTTCATTAAAAGTAACAGATCGGATTTGTACTCGGTATCGACCGAAGCCCGGGTATTTCATTTTTTTTATTGATTTTCTTATTTATTTGACATGAAACAACACAATACAGTAATAACAACAATAAACAGGACTTCACAGGACATATTAACTCTTTCAGCGCCGGCGGGTCTAGCCATCTTGAATGAATTAATGACTTTTATTTATATAGCACCCTTCACAGCATGAATGCACAGGGTGCTTTACACCAGTGTTTCTCAACTGGTGGGTCGCGACCCAAAAGTGGGTCGCGGGGCCATTTTGAGTGGGTCACGGATGTGTGTATAAAAAAAAAAGTTAAAAAAGAAAGAAAACATTTTAGTTTTTATTTAAAAAAAAAATTCACTACCTATCTTTGTGAAAGTGGCTTCTCAGCTCTGGTCCAGCTGAAGACAAAGCAGAGGAACAGATTAGACATGACCTCAGAGTTGCTTTGTCTACCATCACCCCAGACTTTGAGACTCTTGTCAGGAGCAAACAACATCCCCAGTTATCCCATTAGTTCCCTGGGATGTTAAGCTAAGAAGTCTGCTAAGAAGGATATATTATTTATTATTATTATTATTTTATTTCATTGTGTTTTTAGCCCTAGTTGCACTTTTGTTGCAACCCCAGTTATCCCATTAGTTCCCCCAAACTTACTGTAGGTCTGTTATGTTAAGCTAAGAAATCTGCTAAGAAGCATATTATTTATTATTATTTTATTTCATTGGGTTTTTAGCTCTAGTTGCACTTTTGTTGCACTTTTTTGTGTTTATTTCATGTTTTTAACAGTGCATGAAAGATTGTGTATTACTGCAAAAAAAATAAGAATTTAATAAATCATAGTGGTTAAAAAATTTGGGTCGCGACTTAACCCTTAGGGGTCACGCTGGAGCTTTGAACCCGTCGGCGTTGAACAAAATAATTAGAATCCCTCTTAAATGCTCAAAAAGTACATATTTTCACTAAGGAAAATGTTGGGTCCCGAGGCTAGACCAGTTGAGAACCACTGCTTTACACTACAGCTTAGTATATAAAAAACACAACAAAACAAAATCTGAAATAAATGACAACAACAACAGACAGCAGTTAAAAAACTGTGAAACCAGATAAAAAAGTTGAATAAAAGAATTTGGATAAAATCATGAGTCACTAATTAAAAAACAAAACTATAGGAACAGTGAGGACAAGAAAGAGTGCCTATGTATGACCAAAGGCCTGTCTGAACAAATGTGTTTTTAGATGTTTTTTAAAAGAGTTTTCAGAGGGGGCAGTTCACAGGTCCAGGGGGAGAGCGTTCCAGAGCCTTGGTGCTGTCACCTCGAAGGCTCGATCACCCCTTGTTTTTAGCCTGGACCTGGGGACCACCAGGAGGTGCTGATCGGCACTTTGTTCCTATTAAGAGATAGGGATGCGTGGCGGTGTTTGCAGGGCTATATCCAGTGATGCGTTGCTTATGGGACGAGGTTGCACTCTGTGCAACCAAAGTTTTGTGAGCAGAAGCACGTGCACACACACGCACGGATGTGCACGCGCGTGCACACATTAATGCGCTGCACTCGACTGATGCGCCAACTCGCAGTACCCACCTGGCTACTTTGCATATCAATAGCGCCGGTCGTCAGGTGTTACATTCCATTCGTAGAGGCAATTAGGCACTGTTTTTAGTGCCTGGGAGCGAGCGTGCACGTGGCGTCATTAGCGTGCGTGCAACCAGTGTTGATATGAGCATCGCAACACTGGCTATATCTATATTCTATATTATAGCTATGGAGACAATACTATGGCTCATTTGACATCAACTATCCATCGTTCAACATGTGAAAAATAATAATTTTTTTCATGTATACGGTCACGTGTTATACCGTGGTGAATATTGTATAGTTTAGGAGTGAAGAAAATGTTTCAAAGGATGGGCGATACTGCCACCTAGCAGGATGCGGCCGGTATTGTACTCTAGCGATCTCAGAATGATTCCCTGTGGTAACCCTGAGGTCCGTGTGCCTGAAATGAATAAAAAAATGTAATAAAAGAAATAACGATCCAAAACCGTATATATACGTGTATGGCGCTGAACGGTTGGCGAGCAAACACGTATATATATACGTGGTTGGCCGGGAATGAGTTAACGACAACAATAACGACAACGGAAATTACCAAATTACCATTACACAAAACAGAACAAATTCTTTTTAATTTCTAAATAAAATTGTGTTACAGACACCACAAAACCATTTCCCCCACCATTTTTTGCTGTATGGAGGCCGGTAGTAATGTTATATCATTTAGGAGTAGTGTTGTTGCCGTATGTGGAATTGTCAGGCTACATACAGTATGTTTGAAAGATTAGTTGCCATGGATTTCCAAAAATGAGCCACAGTCCCAAGACATATGCATGTAAGTGCCAGTAGCGCCTAGAGCGCACAGAGTGCATCGAGAGTCGGCCACCAACCCCATAGCGCACAACCTCCTATAGGTGTGAGATACATACGTCCTGTGAATATAGTTAAAATGTATTTGCTGGTGATCAGGGTTGCGGGAAGCCAATGTGACATTGTTCGAAATATTATCCCAGTCAAACTCAGGGTCCAATTCCGACACATTTCCGACACATTTCAAACTGAGTACAATTTTACTCAGTTTGAGTTAAATGTACTCAGTTTGAGTAAAATGTACTCTGCAAAATTTACTGTGTAGTGTTTCCAATTTCTCTAGTTTATTTAAAAGAGTTTTACGCAAGTTAGAAGCGAAATGTGTGACATGACTTCTGACAAAGCCCTTTACTGCATTCCACAGAACTCTAGGGTCTTCCACCGTGCCTGGGTATTTGTATCGGGGACTGAAAATGTTGGATCGGTGCGTCACTAGTTGTAATGCAGGTCTGGGGGAAAAGTATGGAAATGGGAAATAATTTTCGACAACTTCCACATCTTCAATGTGAAAAGGTGAAAACACAGAGCGATACATCTACCAGTGCCTGAACGTCGTTGGGGGTGTGGAAAGGTATAGGAGCCCTGTATGTAGAAGGTAGGCACAGCTTCACTCAGCCGGCACGGTCTGGAATAATAAAGATATACTTTAGGGGCTTTGTTTCACCCGAACAACCGTATTCCTCTTCTTTCCTACTTCCTTCTCCTTCATCTAGTCACAAAACTTTCTGCCTGCTTGTCAGTTTAGGTTCTTAGACAAGTGTGAGGAGACACTTAAGATGCGCCTCGCGTAAGTACGGGGAGAGAGTGCCGTTCTCCTGAGGGCACCGGAAGAAGGTTGAGGAGATGAGAAGAGAGGAGAGGAGAGGAGAGGAGAGGAGAGGAGAGGAGAGGAGAGGAGAGGAGAGGAGAGGAAAGGAGAGGAGAGGAGAGGAGAGAAGAGAAGGAGAGGAAAGGAGGAGATAAGAGGGGGAGGGGAGGAGAGGAGAGAAGTGAGGAGAGGAGAGGAGGAGGAGAGAAGGAGAGGAGAGGAGAGGAGAGGAGAGGAGAGCAGTTTGACACAGGCTTGCTGCTGGAGGTTTCTTGATACTTGTGGCAGAGGAGTTAACCATGTACTGTAACTACAGCTGACTTCACAGTGGACCTTGGCATATCAACCGGATTTCATTAGAGGGAAAACTTCTCCCTTTTCCTATCTGCCCTCCTTCCTGCTCTGACTGACTTTACCACCAGCTACCAATCAAATGCTGGTAACATTTTGACGGTGGCAGGTTAGTTTGTCTACTCTACTGGAGACATGAGTAAGAAAACAACCACTGTTAGAATCAATTTACTTGCAGAATCATGACCTTTAAGAGTCCACCAGGATGCTGTTTCCTGCCCATAGCGACTGACCTGGATCGGGTTCTGAGAATATGGATCCAATGACTGGATCGTTTACATGAACCATGTCAGCCTCCAGCGCACACACCCAATATGTGTGGTGCAATCATCCATGTTCTGAACTGGAAAATGCAGGATGAGTGTTGCATTGTGGGATTGGGCCGGGACGACCGATCAATCGCGTTGTGTATTTCCTACCAAAATGGCTGGCGATGTCGGTAGTGATGATGTAATGGAATACAATGTAAACAATGAATATAGTTCTGGCCAAGAAATCTGATTGGTCAATTAGGTGTTTAAACAGTGTTGATAAAGAAAATCTATACTGTTGCTAAGTAGCCCATAGATTAGGGTGACCAAACGTCCTCTTTTGCCCGGACATGTCCTCTTTTCACGCCCTGTCCGGGCCGTCCGGGGGGGGGGGGGGGGTTTATAAATTCATGAAAATGTCCGGCTTTCACGGACCGTTTGCATGTACTTAAATTGACTGGCGCATTGCACAGAATACTATGGTAACCTGTTGCGTGTGTGACGTAATCCCTGAGAAGCTTTGTGGGCGGCTCTACAACTACACTCACAGTCACACACAGGAAGGGGACAGAGCGGCAGCTCACATTCACAAGTTTCAAGTTTCAAGTTTCTTTAATAGTTGTCATACAGAAGTACAGAATACTTTTATACAAAATGCTTCTTACTGTTACGCTCCAGAGACTGTGCAAGACAAGATAAGTATGAAATAAAATAACATAGTATAGCATGTAAATTAGAAGTAAAAAAAAATGAGGTCACAGTGTTCAGTATAGACATATGTACAATGTTCGATGCAGAATAGACGTAACTGAGTTACCATATAATATACAATACTGTGCAGTGTACTAATATACAATACTATATAGTGCAAGGCAGAAATGGGATGAGGTGCAATTTAGGTACAATTTACAGTAGGTGTACGAGTTGTAGTGCAAATCCTTTATCAATAAATATAAAGTGTGTTTGTGTGATCTAAAGTGTGGAGAGTGGGTGCTGCAGTGTGTTGTTTGTTTAAGTGAGTGTGTGCGTGTGGGTGTGTGTGCTGTGTGCATTTGATGGTTGTTGCATAGTGTTTATTGTTCGTTTAGCAGCCTGATGGCCTGGGGATAGAAGCTTCTTCTGAGTCTTTCTGTGCTCGCCTTAAGACTCCGGTATCGCTTGCCTGACCGCAGCAGTTCAAAGAGGCAGTTGTTCGGGTGGCTCGAGTCCTCAATAATTCTCTTAGCCTTCCCCTTGCACCGCTTGTTGTAAATGTTCTGGAGGGTGGGAAGCCCCCCTCCAATTGTGCGTTCGGCTGAACGTGTCACTCTTTGTAGTCTGCTACGGTCTTGTGCAGTGCTATTCCCAAACCAGGAGGTGATGTTGCCAGTCAGGATGCTCTCTATTGTACATGAGTAGAAGTTCCTAAGGATCTTCTGACTGACTTGGAACTTCCTTAGGCGTCTGAGGAAGTAGAGGCGTTGTCGTGCCTTCTTCACAACACTGTCAATGTGTGTGGTCCATGTCAAATCCTCGGATATGTGGGCTCCGAGGTACTTGAAACTGTTCACTCTCTCAACCGGTGCCCCGTCGATGCTGAGGGGGCTGTAGTCCTTGACCCCCGACCTCCTGAAGTCCACAATCATCTCTTTTGTTTTGCTGACGTTCAGGGAGAGGCAGTTCTCCTGACACCACTGTGACAGGTTCTCTACCTCTTCCAGGTAGGCCCTTTCGTCGTTGGCAGAGATCAGGCCCACCACTACTGTGTCATCAGCAAATTTGATGATGGTGTTGTTGTTCCGCTGTGCTACGCAGTCATGTGTGTACAGGGAGTAGAGGAGGGGGCTCAGAACACAGCCCTGGGGGGCCCCTATGTTGAGCGTGATGGATGAGGAGGTGCAGTTGCCTGCTCTTACCACCTGGGGTCTGCCCGTCAGGAAGTCCAAGACCCACTGGCAGAGGTCATAGTTCAAGCCCAGGTCCCTGAGCTTGGCTATGAGTTTGGAGGAGACTATGGTATTGAATGCTGAGCTGTAGTCGATGAACAGCATTCTCACATAGTTCCCCTGCCTCTTGTCCAGGTGTGATGCTGCTGTGTGCAGCACATGGGCTATGGCGTCCTCCGTGGACCTGTTGGGGCGATATGCAAATTGCAGAGGGTCCAGGTTGATGGGGAGGGAGGAACAGATGTAGCCCTTCACTAGCTTCTCAAAGCACTTCATGGCTATGGAGGTGAGGGCTACAGGGCGGTAGTCGTTGAGGCAAGCGGGCGTAGATTTTTTGGGTACAGGGATGATGGTGGACTTCTTCAGACAGGTGGGGATGACAGCCTGTTCCAAGGACAGGTTGAAGATGTCAGTGAATACCGGGGCCAGTTGGTCGGCACAGACTTTTAGGACGCGGCCGGGGATGCCGTCCGGTCCTGCTGCCTTCCTGATATTCACTTTTTTAAAGATCCGTCTCACCTCATGCTCTGTTACCCTGAACACTGAGTCTCCATCAGCAGACCCCCCTCCCCCCATTGCCGTGGTTTGTAGGCTGGTGTTTTTATTCACAAACCTCGCATAGAAGGAATTGAGATCATTTGCTAAGGAGATGTCACTGTTCAGTTTGAGGGAGGTGCCTTTGTAATCGGTCATTGTTCTGAGGCCCTGCCACATGCCTCTAGAGTCAGCCTGTTCAAACTGAAGTTCAACTTTATCCCTGTAACGCCGTTTTGCCTCTATTACTGCTCTCCTGACGTTGTATCTTGCCATCTTGTGTTCTTCCATGTTGCCTGTCACCAGCCCGGTGTTGTATGCTGATGTGCGCACTTTCAGAGCCTCACGGACGGATTTGTCTACCCAGGGCTTTTGATTTGGGTAGATTTTAATTGTGGTGGAGGGGATTGTTTCTTCTACCAGAGTACAGACATAGTCAAGCACCGTTTCAGTGTATTCGTTAATATTGGCTGTGTTATCACGGAATACACTCCAGTCTGTGCATTCAAGTGCAGCTTGGAGTGACTCCTCTGACGTCACGGTCCAACGCTTAACCTCTCGCGAGACCACCGGCGTTCACTTGAGACTTTGTTTATACTTTGGCAAAAGACACAATGCCAAAGAATGTACTTTTACAGATGAACTGCAGAAGAAATTCCAAATGTACTGACCCGTCGGAACAAATGGGAGGTGGAGTGCACCGTGTGCAAAGCTTGCACATACACATGTGTCCAATAAAGGTGCAGGCAACATGGACATGTGCAAGTTGAGAGTTTGTCTGCAAAGTTGACAGACTTCTTTGTTAAACCCGGGAAAACAGAGGATGCTGTAAAGTAAATGCAGCGGAGCGTGCGTTTGCATTTTATTCTGTTAAGTGTTAAACATCACAATCTATGGATTGCACAAGTGCCTTGCTAAAAAAGGCATTTCCAGACTCTGACACTGCCAAACAGTTCAGTATTGCGCGCACTAAATCCGAAGCCAATGTGTTATAGCGCCCCACTCGACTCGATTGATGTCGCACATGAAGCACTCACATCAAATCCAGTACTGTGGTGTTTCTACAGACAGGAGTAACCACGGAGCAGTGAAAATATTCCCAATCATAATACAGTACTTTGACTGGAAGAGGTGTGGCATGCAAACAAAATGAATCAAGATTTAATACACCAAATGAGACAGCAGAAACCATTGCACAATAACTCATTGAAACATGGCAAAAAAACGATTTGTCTGAAAAAGATATTTGTTAACTGGATTTTCTATTTTCTATTATTTCATATATCTAGTTATTTACTTTTGTCCAGTAAGACTTGAAAAGAGAGCTATTATTTTGTTACAGGTTGATTTTTAAGTTATTATTGTGCCATTGAGATTTGGCAGATAATTCTAGGCATAATCAAGCATGCTGATTGTTGAGTAACTTTGGTTTGGTGTGTCTTTGGTTATAGAGAGATATTGTTGTGTTATATACAGTAAAATAATATAAATAATAATTGTATATCCATAGAGAGGAAGCATACTTTAAATATATTAAAACAATAATGCATCTTTGAGTAAATGTTGAGTATCATCTAGCATGCGTTGCTCATGGGACGGGGTTGCACGCCGTGCAACCAGTCTGTGAGCAGAAGCACGCACATGCACGGATCTGCACGCACATGCACGGATGTGCACACGTGTGCACACAGGAATGCGCTGCACTCGACTGATGCACCAACTCGCTAAGTACTACTTTGCATAACAATATGGCCGGTCGTCAGGTGTGTTCATATACAATCTCAGATACATTCACACAAAACTTGTGAATGAAATGTGTTACATTCCATTCGTAGAGGCAATTAGGCACTGTCTTTAGTCTGTGCTATGCGAGGGAACAACTATGCGCATGAGCGGGAGCGCGTACATGCGGCGTCATTAAAACATAGTGCAACCAGTCGTCCCATGAGCAACGCATGCCTGAGTATCATTAAGTATCTCGAGGCTGGGGGGCATGTCCTCTTTTTTGGAAATCAAAATATGGTCACCCTACCATAGATATATATAACTAGATAGTGCAAGGCGGAGTCTCCAGCGTAGTTCACCTGTGGCCATCTTGTCACAGGCAGCACGCCCCCTCATAACATGAATGTCTATGGTGCATGTACTATTGAAATAACCATAGCTTGCAAAGTTTTCGACTGATTTACAAACGGTTTGGTTTATTACAAACGTTATTAACGTGGTTATGATTCAGGATGCTTGGACATGTTAAAATAATTTTCATATGAAAGTCCAATACAAGTATGCAGTATGATAACTACATCTCTGACATTTATAACAAACCAAACCGTTTTAAAATCAGTTGAACATTTTGCAAGCTATGGTTATTTCAATAGTCATGCACCATAGATATTCATGCTATGAGTGGGCGTGCTGCCTGTGGCAAGATGGCTGCCATGTGGCAACGTCGGTCTCCATTGGCCAGCAGTGCGGGTGAGACATCTAGCCTTTATATATGTCTATGAAGTCGCCTACTAGACTTGCTAAGTACTACACTAACCAGGGAGCTAGCTAGCATCTTTCTTGCTTTGAAATTAGTTTGCTTTGAAATTAGTTTGCTACAATTTAGTTAATTTTAGCACTGATGATCCTCACAATCCAACTCAACTCACAACAATGAGCCCAATGGGATCAATAAAGGAATATATTATCTTATCTGTCAGACTGACATAACATACTGTTAGAAAGTTATTAACAGAAAGGCTTACTGTAGTAGCATAAAGTTAGCTTTCTGGGTCATTGTCACTGGCATCAGTCCATTGTATCAGACAAGGTATCGCAGAAGGACTATAATGAAAGTCAGCAGTGAGCAAAGTATAAATAACACATTTTCTTAATATAAATAGCACATATATATTGTCCGTGGTATAAGCAGAATAATCAAGTTGTAGGTGTGCATTAAATATCGGATGGTTCTTCGCCTCAACGTCGTGCCCTAAAACCGCTTAGCGTACACCTACTCATTGATTATCTCTTACATAACAAAGCAAATTATGCACCTGAAGCTGAAAAAATTATACGCATGATAATAACATTTCCCAATGAGCTCTTTCTGACTGAATCAACATCATTGTACTGGATCTTTAAGATTAAAAGCCACAATAGCAAACACCATACATCTCTCTCTCTCTCTCTCTCTCTCTCTCTCTCTCTCTCTCTCTCTCTCTCTCTCTCTCTCTCTCTCTCTCTCTCTCTCTCTCTCTCTCTCTCTCTCTCTCTCTCTCTCTCTCTCATAAGAAACATTGTAACTAGCATAATATTTGCAGTTGAATTGCAGTTGTGATGTAAATTGGATTTAGTTGATGTTAAAGATGACTTCCTTCATGATGAACATTTTATTATCGCACATCTTTGTCTTATGAAGTTTATTGTGAGCTATGAACTAGAAATAATTAAAAGTCATTGTGGTTTTGTTTTTCTACTCGTCTGTGGTGTTAAGCGTGTAAGGCTATATGGGGGGGGGGGGGGGGGGGGCAGAAAATCTCCCTCTTTTTCACAGTCTAGTGTTGGCAGGTATGTATGCGCTATATCCTGCTTTCATGTTGCTTTCAAATAGTTGCATGCATCAGCCCTGCGCCATCAATTAAGCAATCGCTACCCCAACGTACACGTGTGTGCGTGTGTTTGTGTGTGTGTGTGTGTGTGTGTGTGTGTGTGTGTGCGCGTGTGATTAGGAATTCACTTTCATTAGGGCTGTTGCTGGAGAGAGGGGGAAGGCACTTTGTTGCGCACAGCAGTGGTCTACAACTGTCTCATTCATCTTTAACACACACACACACACACACACACACACACACACACACACACACACACACACACACACACACACACACACACACACACACACACACACACACACACACACACACACACACACACACACACACACACACACACACACACACACACACACACACACACACACACACACACACACACACACACACACACACACACACACACACACACACAGGGCCCAACCCGTCAGAGATGTGTTGATTAACAGTGTTACTGTAGTAAAAACACTGTGGATAACTACATGTATTCACTACTAGCACTGTGTGTTAGAAACACTTGTACAATGGCATGCAAATTTCTTGATTCTGATTGGCTGAAACACTTCTTTCGGACATTGTTATTTCTCATAACACACTCCACGTGATCCCAGAACCCGCCCACAACCAAATAACTTTTTTTCCGAATCACTCCGCCGTTTGTGTTTTTATGAATGAAACCAAGATGGTGGACAATAATCTTTATGAATGGATGTATTGATATCGTCATAACGACTCATTCAAAAACAATAAAGTCACATGGAATGTGTTAGTTGCTTACACAATGTTGGATTATGTAATTGGTTGGCCATGACTCATTGTGAAACAAAATATAAATCGTGGGAAGTATGTTGTTAGATGGCATTCGTTGTAGAACCTCCCTCTCCTTCAAAAGGACACTGTCATTTCACTGTTAATAAAATGTTCAATCAATCAAATAACAACCGCTAACTTCACTGTTAGATGGCATGCTTTGTAGCAACCTATGTATAGATGTAGCACTGTCTATCTGTATGTCATATATGTTATGATGCATTGAAAATGGGGGACCCTGATGTAAACAAGACGAAAGTCTTTCTCTGGTCTGCATCCCCTTAACAATTGTCTGTATTGAGCTGTACTGTATTGTACCCATTCTGCAATCTGTTAATAACATTTTCAATCAATCAATCAATCAATCAATCAATCAATCAATCAATCAATCAATCAAATAACAACCGGTAACTTCACTGTTAGATGGCATGCTTTGTAGCAACCTGCCTCTGCAAAAGGACACTGTCGCACGAAGCAATTTCACTGGATGTCCCGGACACAATGGAAGTATGGGTATATTCGTAACGAATAATTAAAAAAGATACCGTTAACTGGAATATGTTAGTTGTTTACACAATAGTCAAGTCAAGTTAAGTCAAGTCAAGAGTTTTATTTGTCACGGCATACAAGTATACAATGAAATGCGGGGGGTCTTGCCCGCAACGATTGTGCATAATACAATAATAATAATATAATAAGAATCCAATAGAACGACATTATGCAATAATACAAGTAATCAAAGTAGGGCATATCGGTATATGTACATGAGTTTTTACAGGGCATGGTAGGACATGCTAGGTCCTGTGATAGTGCAATACACTGTTAGCTACGGATGAGGCACTGGGTCTTTATGTACACTGCTATACAATGCTATATTATACAATCTCAAGTTATACTATACTATTCTTAAAGTGACCTTTCCTTTTGTAAAGTGACCATAAGTGTGAGCGTGTGCGGCATGAGTGTGTGTGTGCTCATGTTAAAGTGGCTGCTAGTGTGTGAGCGTGTACAGTGTGTGTGTTGTGTGTGTGCTCGTGTGTGCTTGTGTGTGGAGAGTTCAGTGTTCAAGGCTCTGATGGCCTGGGGGAAGAAGCTGAGCCGAAGTCTCTCTGTCCTAGTTGCTGGTGTTCGCAGGCGTTTGCCTGACCGCAGCAGCTTGAACAGGCTGTTGTTGGGGTGGTGAGGGTCTTTCATTATTCTGCAGGCTCTGGATTTGCACCTCTTGGTATATAGGACCTGCACGGGTGGTAGTGCAATACCCGTGGTACGCTCGGCTGAGCGTACCACTCTCTGTAGGGCCTTCTTGTCCTGTGCCGTGCTGTTTCCATACCAGGCAGTGATGTTCTGTATCGTTAGTGGCTTAGCTTGGCATCGCCTTCTGCACTATCTCGCGTACGTGCACGCGTACTGAATAAACCACAAATGTACCTCTAATACCAGTATTAGTCTGACCACACCCCTCATCAGCTTACCTTCATAAGCAGGTGTGTGGTCACCTGCTCTCCTCCTTCTCGCTTTCACCACAAGGAAGAGGTGCCTCGGTAGATCCCCACACTTGACACCATGATGGAAGAAATTGGATTAGGAACAGCTTGGGAAACAAGGATACGTTGACATCATATCTTTATTTTCTCTCTCACTATTTTCGAGAAAATACGGCGATATTGTCTTCGTACTGGAGTGTCTAGAAGATGATGATCATTCTACAAACCCTCCACCGGTTTTCGTATTGGGAGCACGCCGCTGCATGCTTCTCAACTGCAGTTCCTTGCTGTGTTTGTTGGGGTGAAACCTGTCAGGCCACAGCTGAACTGTCGGACATGCCGCTGTTGTGAGGAGCGGTGCGTTCCAGGTTGGGTGAGTAGTGTTTGCTGGCGGGCTCCACTTGTCTGTTAGTGCTATGGGGGCTACTAGACAAAGTTTATGGAAACCGGCCCCAGGCTAGGGTCCTTTGTTTAGCCGTCTAGGCGACAGAAGGCCTTGGTCTGGCGACCATTATAGTTTTAACTAGTGGGCCGCGACCATTGACACTGGTGATCCCTGTGTGTTCTGGACGAGTGGATTCTCTCTGTCACCGTGTTAAGACCCCATCTTTCATATCCAAATGAGAGTATTCCTTCACGAGGGGATATGTGCATGTAATGTGCGATAGCGGCAGATTCATGTTCAAAGTCAGCTATACAGGCCAGTTGGTACTGTGCTGATTCCGCCGGACGTGTTAATGTCACCGTTGTGAAGCGGTGTTGACGTCTTGTTTTCTCTTTTCTCTTAAAAAGTGAGGAGGGTTCAGAACGGCGGCCTGTCTGGGTGAGTGTTATGTCATTGTTTACATGTTCATAGCTTACGGTTAGCCGGTCGGTGGCCTGGCGCGGGGTAGCTTGGCTTCTCGCGCGCCGCCGGGAGCTCGCTCCTGATCGCGTGCGTCGTAGATCGGCGTCTCGCGAGCGGAAGCGATAGCACCCGAACGGTTGGAGCAGCCGTTAGCTTGATGCTATTCTGTTGAACGTGCTTTGATTTTTAACATGTTTTACACTCTTGACCACGACGTCATCCTTGACAGGGGATGTTCGTCAACCCTGCCTGAGCCTAGACGGGGATTGCGTCAACAAAGAGGGCTGTGTTCTACGGTGGCTTGTGACTGCACTTCGCTGATCTGCGTTCCGGGCAGGTACGGGGTTGGCCAGACCCTCATAACACGTCTTCTGGTTTTACCTTGCTAAATGTATTGTGAATGACGGTGTTTTTTCCCAAAACGTGTGTTGTTGCAATGCATTTGAGATACGTTGCGGGTTGTGTGTGAGCTGTTTTTGTCACTGGCAGTAGCTTCTCCGTGCAGGTCGTGATGTATTGATCTGGTTGTTGTGTGAGAAACATCATGGTGTTTATGTGTACCGTGTACTCACTACTAAGGCAACTAACCTATGAAGCTATGCTTGGTGACGAGTGAGTAAAAGAATGTTCTTTCTCAGACTGTAATGACAATGGACAGTGAGTTCACACATTAACAGGTTTTCCTGTTTTAACTGGCCGTATTGAGGGTAAAATAGGAGGATTGTGTTTTTCCCCCCCCGGTTCCCTGGGGACTTTATCACCTCCTATCAGACATGTTGTGCATTAATTGTGTCTTTTGTGTGGTAGGGATACGATGTAACTCTCAGCTTGATTGCTGAGGTTGTGCTAAATCTGCTGGAGAAACTTATTTCCTAAAGGGAAATTGGTTTGGTTGCTGTCATGTGTGCTTAGCAAGGCCTGTGGTCGATACTAATCAAGAATGATGTATTCTCTCATTGTGATGATGATGGGTTGTGTGTGTCATGTGACCTACAACTGGGTTGTACTGGCCACAGAAGCACATGTGTATGTTGGACCGGGGTTCTTAGAGCCCTCTCTATTCTGTGTTTTTCCTTAGTAAAAATCAGATAGCAGGTTAGCTCGTGCGCTGTGTGGAGCTGTGAAACGCTTCATAGAGCTGACTATGACTGTGTCATATTCTCTTTTTGTCGTTACGTCGTATCATGGGTGTGGGGTCGTAAAGGGGTGAACTGGTAACCTTTCCTCTCCCCATTGTTCTGTCGGTCAGGGGTACACCCCCTGTCCTTCAAGGTTCCCGTCACGTGGCGGTTCGGCACGTTACGGGGGGGGGGGGGGGGGGGGGGGGGGAGGGAGTTCCTGGTCCCACGGCCTGGTATATTGGGCGTGTGCACCGCAGGAATTCCCCCGCCATAGAGTACGTCACCGTGCGCGTCTCTGTTGGTAGGACTTCCGTGTGCTGTTCAGGTCCATGTGATGGATCTGTTTTCAGGGGGGGTGGTCAGGGCTCCTCCTCACCAAGCGCCTACTCAGGCCTTCTGTGAGTTCGGACTCCTTCTTCCATGTGATCCATGTGAGGAAGCCTCCATCAGAGTACAGAGCCTTCCTCCTCAGATTGTCAAAGTGAGTGGACCCTCTAGAAGGGTCCTTTTCTATTGTATGTATATTCGATTCAATTCGTTTATTGAGTGTGTATGGGTTCGGTGCCTCTTCCCCGGAGGCCCTAAAACCAGTTTTTTACATGGCTCAAGGTGCAATATATTCTTTTCAATCTGTACAGCTCGCGTGGGAAGTCTCTCTGGGGATCCCCGTCTCTTTCCTATGGGAGGGTGGTGGGATGTAAAAATGTGAACATTTTTTACCCCGGCTGTGTAGACTGGGATACATACTGTTGATGCTTCCTTCTTTCTATTCCAGAAGTGTTGGAGTTAGGGAGTGTCACACCCCTCTTGTCGTTCCCCTGGGCGCCTTGGGGATTCAATGACAGGTCTAAATAGCCTGTTCATTGATGGGGGTGTGTCCCGACGCACGTATAGTGCTAGCTCGCTGTAAACAGGCGATTGACTGGCACGCCTTAGTTGCTTGTGGTTGAAACAGCGTTTTTATAAAGCAACTGAGATGGGGGTTTTTCCTCTTCCGGCGACCACATCCCATGACCTGGGTGGGTTGTCGACGGATCCTCGTTCATGTCTGGGGGATGATGACGGGATGGATCTGAACATATGTAGTGGGGTCTCACGCCCTTGGGGTGAGCCACCAGGCGCGGTTCGTCCCGACGTCTGGGTGGCGCCTTCTTTTCATGTTAAGATCAACACGCATATCTGCCCTTCTCCTGGAGTAGGCATGTCGGCGTGGTTAGGGCACGGGACTGGTTCTGGTCACGCTGGTCCAGATCAGTTGAACCCGTTGTCCGCCGGGGATGCAGATCTGCTGTTCTGGTACCCTGAGGGACTTGGGCTTTTTTCAGGGGGAAAAATGCCAGGTCGGTCTGGGTGTCACAGGGTTAAGCGCTATGGAGACCCTGGTTGGGTATGTTTTTACTCAGCACTGTCGTCATGGCTTACAGCCATGCCATTCTGTACGCGCTCGATCTCGTCGGATCTCGGCCGCTACACAGGTTGGTCCTGGTTAGTACTTGGTTGGGAGACCGCCGGGGAATACCAGGTACGGTGTGCTTAGGGGCTGGTTCTCCATTGTTTTTCGCTCCTCTCTCACGCATGGCGAAGAGGGGCCTGTGGGGGTGGTTTTTTGACCTCCTCTGGTGACCCTGTGCTTCCCGTACCGCCAGGCCCGGTCCGAAGTGATGTTTGCGACCCGTAGGCCTGGGTTAACCCTTTTTGGAAACTGAAACACTTGTACTGCGGTATAGCCGGTGTATACCCGCAGGTGTGTTTTGGAGTTTTTTCTTGAGGGGTTATAGGAACAACCACCGCATTGGGTAACACCGAGGTGGTTGATTCCCTGGTGTGTTGGAGCAGTGTCAACTCCCGGGTTCACCGGTTGAGGGTGCCCCTGCACGTTCATGACGTCTGCCAATCGTGTCAGCCTTCTCTGCCTCGACCCCTCTGGGTGGGGGTTGTTAAATGGAGGCTTGGTCATGCAACACCGCCAGCTTACGCTCCTTCCGCCGGGGCGGCTGTGTTCAGCTGTCCCCTCTGGCGCCTGTCTCGTCCGCAGTCTCCAGGCTAGGGTTAACAGCCTGTTGCCTGGTTTTTCCCCGGTGCGCTGCCTGCTTCCGTTGGTTAACCTTTTTTGTGTGCTTACGGCCATGCTGACTGCCTTTTCTGCAGGGTCGGTGTGCCAGGCGGTGTACTATTGGGGGGACGGGGCCCGCTCGGCTTACTGGCCTGGTTGGTTCCGCCTGGGAATACCAGGTGCAGTAACTGAGGGGCCTTTGTCCGAATACGCTGGCGATGTGGGGGGCGGGGCACTACGTGCCCACCTGGTGGGGTCTTGATGCTGGCATCATGGACTTCTCCGGGCCCCCATTCCAGGGAGTCCAGTCCTTTTGGTGGGTCTGGGTCTTCCTTCGTGCTCCGCTGCTACGGCCTTGCCACGGGGTTGGGTTTGCCCTTGACCCCGTGATTCTGGGGGCAGTAACGAGGTTGTTCCTCCGTTCGTTCCCGGGTGGCATGCGGGTTGTGCGTGTGTGTAGTCGTGGGTCAAGCCACGGTCTGCTCACCCTGTGCGTTGAGTTGCTTGAGTGCCTCTTCGCACGGTCGGGTCCGTCGCCCTCCCGTGACGTCCCTAATAGGGGGGCTACCCTCCATTAGGGGGGGTCGGGGGGGCTCGGCCCTCCCTGTTCTGATGGTTTTGGGGGGCTGTCAGCGGGGTGTATTTGTCAGCCAAGTGGCTCCGCTTGGCCTCCCTTGTGCAGAAGGCGATGCCAAGCTAAGCCACTAACGATACAGAACGTTAGGTTATGACTATAACCAAGTTCTGTTAGTTAGGGGCGATGCTTGGCATCGGACGCCGCTGCAGCCCTTGTCCTCACCTTGTGGTGAAAGCTTGGGAAGGAGGAGAGCAGGTGACCACACACCTGCTTATGAAGGTAAGCTGATGAGGGGTGTGGTCAGACTAATACTGGTATTAGAGGTACATTTGTGGTTTATTCAGTACGCGTGCACGTACGCGAGATAGTGCAGAAGGCGATGCCAAGCATCGCCCCTAACTAACAGAACTTGGTTATAGTCATAACCTAACGTTTCCAGTCAAGATGCTCTCTACAGCTCCGGAGTAGAAGGACTGGAGTATCTTCCCAGATACTCTGAACTTCCTTAACTGTCTCAGGTGGTAGAGGCGCTGCTTCGCCTTTTTTACTACTGAGTCTATGTGTGTTGTCCATGTCAGATCCTCTGAGATGTGGACCCCCAGGTACTTGAAGCTGCTCACCCTGTCCACGGTAGCCCCGTTTATACTCAGTGGTGTGTGTGTCCCCTGCTGTCTTCTCCTAAAATCGACGATCAGCTCCTTGGTTTTACCAATGTTCAGGAGCAGGCTGTTGTCCTGGCACCAGCGTTCCAGTACCTCAACCTCCTCCCGGTAGGCCTTCTCGTCGTTGTCCGAGATCAGCCCCACCACCACTGTGTCATCCGCAAACTTCACTATGGAGTTGGAGCTGAACTTGGCCACACAGTCATGTGTGTATAGTGCAGGGGTCAGCAACCTTTACTATCAAAAGAGCCACTTTTCCCCCGTCCCACAAAATAAAATGCTCAGGGAGCCGCACAACCTATTTACCCTTAAAATGAAGATAACACAGTGTATAACATTTTATATATCCCCAAGCATACCCCACATTTAGCATAAAACGCCTGACAATTGCATACCCAAAGTAATTTGCGATTTATTATACTTTATAGCACACAGTTTGTTGCATTAATGGGATTATAAAGCAACAAAAAGAAAAAATTTGACTTTTTAATTGCTGTTTTTACCTGTTATAACAAAGGAAAACCTCAAACTCTTATGAAGTGGAGAAAAAATACTGGCTGTAGCCTATAGACCTATTTTTTAATAAAAAACAGAAGAGGAGACAAAACACTGGTGTCTGTAGACCGACTTTGAAATAAAACCCTGAACTATTCAGGTATATTTGAGTCCTTCCCTTATTTGTGGAACATTTATAAAATAAAAGTAGTCCACTTTGAAAAAAGACTACCATGTGTACTGTAGACCTACTTTGAAATAAAACACAGAAAAGGAGAAAAAACACTTGCATCTGTAAACCTACTTTGAAATAAAACCCTGAACTATGCAGCTCTATTAGAGTCCTTCCCTTATTTGTGGAAAATCTATAAAATAAAAAGTACATTTTTCGTTGTTCGCAAATTTCGCACCACATATCAGGCATACAGGTAAGCCTTTTGTTGACTAAATATCTTAGTTGATGAAATATTTTTTCATTTCAGTGTCACAGTATGACAACATCGATATCCAAAAAAAAAAAAAAAAAATATTTAAATTTTTTTTCGGGCCAGGGAGCCGCAGCTGATTGGCTAAAGAGCCGCAGCTGGGGGAGCTCCAGTAGCTCACTGCGTATCTCGCCGCTATTTCGGCGTCGGGGACAACCGTGCGCGTCACGGATTTGGGGTACACGAGTTCGACTCCCGGACTCGCCGTATTTTCTCAGAGTGTCTTTCCCCGATCTATATCCCATTCAACCTGTTTCTGTCGGTCATGCTTGACCAGAAAAAAGCGATAAACGCTAAAAAGAACCAGCTGACTGGTCAAAGTAAAAAAAAAAAAAAAAAAAAGAGCCGCAGCTGATTGGCTAAAGAGCCGCAGGTTGCCGACCACTGGTATAGTGAGTACAGCAGGGGGCTCAGAACACAGCCCTGGGGGGACCCGATGCTCAGGGTGATGGTGTTGGAGGTCTGAGCCCCCACCCTGACCGCCTGGGGCCTTTCGCTCAGAAAGTCCAGTATCCAGGCGCTCAGAGCGGAGCTCAGACCCAGCTCAATCAGCTTGTCCACCGGTCTGGTGGGGACTATGGTGTTGAACGCTGAGCTATAGTCAATTAACAACAGTCTCACATAGCCCCCCTTCTGGTGGTCTAGGTGAGAGAGGGTGCTGTGCAGTACTTGGGAGACCGCATCATCAGTGGACCTGTTTGGCCTGTATGCAAATTGCATAGGGTCCATATCACTGGGGAGGGAGGCACAAATGTGATCCTTAACCTCTCGAAACATTTCATGGCCACAGAGGTGAGTGCCACCGGTCTGTAGTCATTGAGACCTGTTGGGGAGGATTTCTTTGGTACCGGGATAATGGTAGACATCTTGAAGCAGGCAGGGACCACGGACTCCGCCAGGGATAGATTAAATATGGTGGTGAACACAGGGGCTAGCTGGTTAGCACAGGACTTAAGTATGCGTCCTGTTATTCCATCTGGGCCAGCAGCCTTCCTGGTGTTCACCTGCATAAATGCTCTTCTCACACTGTGTTCCGTCAATGAGAGAGCCCCCCCGCCCCCCCCGCGGATGCCCCCCCCCCCTCCACAACAGCCGGCGCGCCAGTGACGTCACTAGCCGGTGAGCTAGCGTCGCCACTGTTTGCCCCAAACCGTGCGTAAAAGGAGTTGAGTTTGTCCGCGAGAGAGGCGGGGGGGCGCTGACTTTGTAGTCAGTTATCGTCCGCAGTCCCCGCCATAAGCCTCTTGTGTCATTCTGTGCCATTTGTGCCTCCATTTTGTCAGCATACGTCCTCTTAGCTAGTTTAACAGCCTTGCGCAGAGTACAGACTGTTGCCTTGTACTATTCCATTTTTCCTGTCTCTCTGCCCAGGTTGTAAGCAGTGGTGCGAGTTTTCAGAGCTGCTCTGATAGTTCTGTCCACCCACGGTTTCTGGTTCGGGAACACCCTCGCCTTTTTTGTGGGGACGATACTATCAGCTAAGGTTGCTATGAAGCTAACAACAGTGTCTGCGAACTCGCTGACGTCACTGGCGCTTCCTTGGAACATTCCCCAGTCTACGTCCTCGAGAGCGTCCTGAAGCGTCCTGAAGCGTGGCCTCTGATTGGTCGGACCATCTCTTTACCTCACGTGACACGACGGCGTCACGTGATCTCTGCCTGTAGGCAGGAATAAACAAGATGGAGTCATGGTCCGATGTGCTTGTAGCCCCCGCTAATGTTGGATTATGTAATTGGTTTGTCATGACCCATTGTCAAAACAATAATACATTGCGGGATTTATATGAAGTTTGTTGTTAGATGGCATGCTTTGAAGCACCGCACCTGCTTCTAGACACGGAGGCAAATTGACCAACTTTTTCTGCGGATGGTTTTGTGAATAAATCTCCATTATGCTTCAATTACTGTGTGTTTATTGTATAGCAATAAGGTTGGATGAATTCGGCCATTGTATAAAAGATATTACTTGAAGTCATGTGTTATACGAATTAGATCATGTCTAGGGGGGTCTAACGACCCTCGGCTGCGCCTCGGGCCTAACAACCACCCCTAGGCATGATCTAATTCGTATAACACACTCCTGCACGTGATGTAATGCTTAAGTATTATCAGCTTGCTGAGTTTCATCCCAACCTGAAACATCAACCACGAAAAGTTTTTGTTTTTAACTGACAGCCTCGCACAAAGGAATTGCTGCGCTAAAGTGAAACTTGCAGTGGAATATTGAGGTTAATAGCTATCTTGAGACATGTTCTTCTAAGATTTCAGGGGAATATTAACTCATTGGGCGCCATACCCGAGTAAAGTCGGGTTATCTCGCCAACCGTTGAGTGCCAAAACCAGAGTATACTCAGGTTTTGATCCTTTGATATTTTCCTTTGATCCCTGTTCTATACGGTCAGCCGGAGCCCTCTAGGTGTCCCTGGCTCATGTGCCT
The DNA here is from genome assembly GCF_963971535.1 of Notolepis coatsorum. Taxonomy (NCBI): domain Eukaryota; kingdom Metazoa; phylum Chordata; class Actinopteri; order Aulopiformes; family Paralepididae; genus Notolepis; species Notolepis coatsorum. Next base: position 58,549,780 of record NC_140181.1, read on the forward strand.
ACGTTGGAATTGCAATGACGATCGAATCTCACCAGGTGGCAGTATCGCCTCCCTTTTTAACTGGAATGGCTTGGTGTGGATTTACCTTTTCCATTTTCCTTTTTTTTAGCAAGGGCTCCTCCTCCTCGGAGACAGAGAGACACAGCAATCGCCTCGAGATTTTGTTGCCTCAAGCCTATTTCCCATATACACGGGTAATTGCGATGGCGATGCGATCACTGGGAATTATTCTTTTTGGAATACCGTCTGGCTAAGGTAAGGTATATTCTATGTCTATTTTACCTAACCTGAAACATGTTTTTGTAACAAACACAGTGTCGTGTTTTACCGGACGTAAAACATGCTCGACAAACACGATCGCAGTTTCTAGTTGGGAGTATTTGGGGTTTCAGGCGATCAACCAGAACGATTTGGCTTATTGCATATAACGTGTCATATCTCGCAATCTATGGAAAAAGACTGGATTATTTTGGAAAGGGGCGATGTTTAGCGTGTAACGTGTAACAAACTACAGTGTGTAGAAATTAACTTATTAGTCAGTAATGGACTATGAACAATGCCTGTCAAATGAGCCATACTACATACTGTCTCCATAGAGGCTAATCTTTCCTGTGACAAAATGGCATCCAATGTAATAAAAAAAGTCAACCAACGAACTCGATTCTTGTACCGGATCTCCTCTCTGGTAAACAAGAATACCCTGAAGACTCTGGCAGGAGCACTCATTCAGGGGTACTACGACTATGCTTGCACCTCATGGTACCAAAGCACCTCAAAGGCACTAAAAAACAAATTACAAACATCTCAAAACAAGCTAGTGATAGATTTAGTTAATTGATGCCTGGTAATATCTTATATCTGTGCTTAGGCTGTAGGCTGCTCTCTGTGTCTCCCTTTGTGCATGTGGCGTGACCTGATGACCTCTGGCTGAAGGCTCCTTCTACACAGGGCCCCCTGTACATCTCACGTGCACACACACATGCATGCGCACACGCACACACGCACACACTCACATGCACACGCACACACACTCACGTACACACGCGCACAAGCTGTCGCCCATGAGGAGTTATGGAGATGTTGTTCAAGAATAGGGGTCTTCTACATCTGGAACCAATTACCCCCCCTTCTTCTGACCAAGCACACACACAGCCTAGCACACACACACCACACACACACCCATACATAGACACACAAACATATACACACATACACTCCTCCCCTCCTCTCTGTATAAAATGACATGTAATATGGACATTCTGTCTCCTTCTCTACTGGTGATGTGCCCGCGCGGGGTAACTGTCTTCTTCTCTGATGAATAAAAGCTCCGTTTGAGAAATACTCTGTCTCCGCTTCGTCTTTCGGCCGACTGGTCCACTGGCAAATCAATTAAGAATTCACGAGGGAGAGGAAATCCCTAACAAATGGAGGTTCCAGTGAGAATTGATGTGGGCCAGCCCCGAGGACGGAGGAATGGAGACGCGGAGGAGGAGGAGACGGTGCAGAGGATCCAGACTTTCACTACCAGCTGTCTGCAGCGCGTCTGAACCAGGGGTGAGATACCAGCAGCCCCTCAGACGTCCGTGACCAGACCACCAGACGACCGGATGACAGGCAGGAGGAGACGAAGGACAGACGGGCCAGGATGAGGGCCAGGACCGGTGGAGATGGTAGCTGAGCAACAGAGGCCGGAGATGACCACCGCAACACCGGAGATCAGCGACAGCAGCCAGGCACCACATGCACCACAGATCATAGGCACCGCCGCAAGTCGTCTACGACACGCAGTTCATCCACGACGAGAACGGGGGAAGCGGCCACAGGGGAGACACTGAGCTGAGTTGGAGTGATGGTGGGCGGCCGGCGAGAGGTGGAGCAGACAGTCCAGAGACACTGGGAAGGCGGCGGACCAGGGGAGACACGTTTGTCTAGGGGACCCGCACCTGGAACGGGGACCAACCTCAGGAGGTCAGCCCTTGCCCTCCAGAAGACGGGGCCGACCCAGGTGGGCGGTGCACTGTAACTGGGGGAAGGTAGCGCCCTGATGGACGTTGGGTGTGCCTGAGTAAGGGGGGTCCAACGGGGTTAGTGTATCTTCTGTTAGGTTGCCAGAATCTGTGTTTCTCTCTTTCTTCTCTCTCTCTCTCCCGCTCTCCCCCCTCCCTCTATCTCTCTCTCTGCTCTCCTGATGTTGATTATCCCGTCTGGTATTGGATATGATGCATGTAATGAGGTGACAATCGACGGATACAGATCAATGAACTGTGTGTTTGACGTATATATTTAACGTCAAAAAGGGGGAATTGATAGATTTAGTTCATTGATGCCTGGTAATATCTTATATCTGTGCTTAGGCTATAGGCTGCTCTCTGTGTCTCCCTTTGTGCATGTGGCGTGACCTGATGACCTCTGGCTGAAGGCTCCTTCTACACAGGGCCGTTTGAGAAATACTCTGTCTCCGCTTCGTCTTTCGGCCGACTGGTCCACTGGCAAATCAATTAAGAATTCACGAGGGGGAGGAAATCCCTAACACTAGTCAGACTACTGCTTGACCTGACTCCTAGAACCCACCTCACCCCGGCCCACTTTGACAACCTAGGATGGCTTAGAGTAGACGACAGAGTACAGCAACTTGCAATGGGCCTGGGCCGCACACACGCACACTTATGGCCAGAGGAAAGGCCACTTAAAGTAGTATAGCATCAGGAACAGTGTATTGCACTACTAAAGCTACCTAGCATGTCCTATATGCTCTGTAAATACTAATGTACAGATACCGAGATGGCACACCATGTACCTGTTTATTGCACTGTTTTATTGGATTCTATTAATATGTTGTACCACTGTATTTTATTGGATTCTATTATATGTTGTACCACTGTATTGCACATCGTCGCGGGCAAGACCAGCCGCATTTCATTGTATACCTGTATGCCGTGACAATTAAAACTCTTGACTTGACTTGACTTGTCTACAAGATACACTACGCGACCAAGGTACCCATGTATAGGGATGGGTACCTTTCACATTTGAACCGATACCGGTACCGGTACCTGTGAATCGATACCGGTACCCAACGGTACCTTTTTTCGGTACTTTAGTCTCAAGAAATTTAATTTACCTACCTCAGTCGTAAAAAAATAAATCCAAACTTCAAATAACTACAATTTCGACAGTTTTCGGCTTGTCATTGCTCCGACTGCTTTGTTGTTGAATCAAGTCAAATCCTAGGTAAGCATATATTGTGCGTGTGAACGTTGACATGAAAAGAAAAAAGTAAAAAAAAAAAAAAAAAAGTAAAAAAAAATAATAATAAAAAATATTTTCTTTTATTTTTTTTTTGTTTTTTTTTTGGTTTCTCACTTGATTCGATACTCGGTAGTACCGACGTGTTTCGGTTCGGTACCTCAAAAGTACCGAATTCGGTACCCATCCCTACCCATGTACATGGCAAAATACTTCCCAAAGGTCAGTGAATACCACGATCACAACACCAGAGGGAGCTCCACAAATCATGTTAAACCCAGATTCGGCTCAAACAAGGGACTAAACACGTTTCGCAATTATGCCACATCAATGTGGAACGCCCTACCCAAAGCTGTAAAGGAATGTGAATCACTACCCACCTTCAAAAACACTCTCAAAGAACACCTACGGGAGACTGCAATTCGAAACTGGCCCCTACAAATGTCTTAACCCAGTTGTACAGTAAATTACCAAGTATGGCTTTGTCAGTATTCCAATGTACAGTGTACAGTGTCCCCCCCCCTACCCCAACCCCCCCCCCCTCCAATGTACAGCCCCCACCCACCAACCCCACCCCACCCACCCAACCTCCTCCAATGTACAGTTTCTAAGTCAAATGTATATACACTCTTTTTCTGGACACTTTTTGTATCACAAACAGTACTGTATTTGCAAATCTGATATGTCATAAATGTATAGATGTAGCAGTACTGTCTATCTGTATGTCATGTATGTCATATATGTTATGATGAATTGAAAATGGGGGACCCTGATGTAAACAAGACGAAAGTCTTTCTCTGGTCTGCATCCCCTTAACAATTGTATGTATTGAGCTGTACTGTACTGTACCCATTCTGCAATCTGTTCAATCAATAGCTATAATACAGAACACACGATGGGTCTGCAAACATCGCTAAAATGGTCAATAACACTGGCGCCAGCCAATACAGATGGGGAAAGTCAGTGGCACTCAAAGAGTTAAGCAATGAATATCAAGTAACCCCCCCCCCCCACCCCCCCACCCCCTGCAAAAAAAGCCTCAATTTGACAAAGGCAACCTGATATATAAGATTAAAGCTGAGCTGCTGACTGTGGGCGTATGGTATTTATTTTAGTTCATATTATATATTTTCCTGTTGTTGAATTTGTTGAAACTGAGATGATTGTGGAGGCAGATCACCTGTCAGCACCTAGCAGCACACTGTACTGTGTACCACAGTCAGTGGGTACACTGCCAGGGTTAGCGGTTCCATTCCCTGTGTAGCTCAATGGTTAGAGCAAGGCACTAACACTGCCAGGGTTAGGGGTTCCATTCCCTGTGTAGCTCAATGGTTAGAGCAAGGCACTAACACTGCCAGGGTTAGGGGTTCCATTCCCTGTGTAGCTCAATGGTTAGAGCAAGGCACTAACACTGCCAGGGTTAGGGGTTCCATTCCCTGTGTAGCTCAATGGTTAGAGCATGGCTCTAACACTGCCAGGATTAGGGGTTCCATTCCCTGTGTAGCTCAATGGTTAGAGCATGGCTCTAACACTGCCAGGGTTAGGGGTTCCATTCCCTGTGTAGCTCAATGGTTAGAGCAAGGCACTAACACTGCCAGGGTTAGGGGTTCCATTCCCTGTGTAGCTCAATGGTTAGAGCAAGGCTCTAACACTGCCAGGGTTTTAAGGGTTCCATTCCGTGTGTAGCTCAATGGGTAGAGGAGTGTGCATATACATACCAATTATTTGCTTGTTCTATTCTCCATCCATCTATCATCCATAGCAACAACATACATCACAGACACCCTGATGGGGGATCCACTTTGAACTGCCCATCTGAGGTTTCTCCCCATTTCTTTCCTATTGCTAGGTTTACGGGACTTGTTCCTTATCTTCATTGGGGAAGGTCTGGGACTGGGAGTGTTTCAAAATTGTGGATTTTATGGTGGTTTTTATTGTGGATCTATTGTGATGTTGTGATGTGATCTGTGAAGCCCATGGAGGCAATTTGTTGTGATTTGGGGCTATACAAATTAATTCCTTTTGATTTAGAGCGGGGGGTGGCTGAATAAAAAAGTTTGGGAACCACTGTGCTAAAGGATCATAGTGAATTCTCCCCCTGGTCAGAATGATTAGAATGGGTTTCAGATCTTACCTGCTCCCAGTCTATACTTCGGAAAAACGTGTGGGACTTGATGTCTGTGAATCCTGTCTGCACCTGGCATCCCAGCCGCTCCTTGGGGTCCTGTTGTTGGAGAGAGGATGACTGGTCAAGGAGAGAAGAAGAATCAGGACTTTCTACCTTCAATGTGCAGTCTTTTCCCTGCAGTGCGCAGGACTGGAAATACCATGATACCTTTTCATGAAATGAAAACACAACACTGAACCCTTTCAGCAAAGAATACCAGCCATTCCAAGGGATTAGTTGAAGGACGACACCTAGTCCGTCTTTGCCATTACTGGCACAAGCATTAGCACAGCGGTTAGCACTGTTGCCTCATAGCAAGATCGGTCCTGGGTTCGAACCACAGGAAGGGAGGACCTTTCTGTGTGGAGTTTAGCATGTTCTCCCTGTGTTTGCATGGGTTTCCTCCGGGTACTCCAGACACATACATAGCGGGTACATACTAGGCCCAGGGACTACGGATGAAAATGAGCTTATTAGCTAACTCTGTTACATTTACATTAATGTGGAAAACTGAAAAGTGTTCATTATTGTACATTGTTTCTGTCTTTAATGACTTTTGTGTCATACAGTGTATGATTTAGCAGATCTCAGCCTACCTTACTAAACACCATTCACACTGCCACTGATGTTGAAAAGGGGTGTAAAATACTCCATGAGACTTGAAAGTTGTTTAAAAGGTTGCTAAGACTTAGGTAATTCACCTTTGTGAAAACCACAGCGCCTTTTTCCGCTAATGTTACTGTATTATTAGTCTTGCGTAGCCATACTCTCTCCCCACTACGTTAGCACTGTGCCAGCACCGGACAGAGGTCTGGCTGAACCTATATCATTCTACTATAGGGGGAAAAAAATGCTCTGGCTTGTTTGTATTTCTTTAAACCAATCACAATCATCCTGGAGGGGCGCTAAGCCCAGGATGCAGCAACAGTGCCTTTGCAAAATAGCGTCGCAGATAACGGAACGGAGGAGAATTCCGACTGAAATAGTCGGCCAATTGCATGCTTATACCCACAGTCTACATCATGTGAGTCAGACAACTGTATTAATGCTATATTGGCCACAAGCCATTACAATTTGGGAGAACCTGGGAGTTAATAGCACAAGCATACACAACTCAATGTGGAAGTTCAACATACAGGGCTTGTACTGTAGAAGAGTGTTAGTGAAAGTAAAACGTCAGCGTGATATTCACAAGGGTGAATGACCTTTCAACCCCTTTCCAACATCAATGGCAGTGTGAATGGCGTTTAGTAAGGTACGCTGACTACTAAATCGTACACCGTATACACAACACAAGGACAGCTTTTCTTCTACCATGCTATTTCCATGGTATCACGTGGCTCCTACGAGGCTGAAGCAAACGCAACGTGGACAAATCTGTTGCCAATTAACTTGGCCCCGCTCAGTTTCATCATGCACTATTATGCATGTGTGAACGTCTATGTATGTTTGTGTGTGTTTTCACAACTCAAAGCCCCCCACCGACTCCCGAGACGGAGGCCGTGCTCTTTTCATCAGAACAATTACTAGGATGACTTGCAGAGGCTTTAAGTGCGGCTGAAGCACCACAGGGAGATACCATGAGCACACCAATACACCCACATAAAACACAAACATATACACACGACACATTCACAGACGTAAACAGTGCAGGTGTGCTTTCAAGCGTGACTACTACAAGCGCAAATAGAAGTGTCTGGATGCAAACACTTATGCTGTATACAGTACACAATGAAACTAACTTGCTTACATACTGTACTTACACACAGAGACACACACAGAGACACACACACACAAACACAGAGATGTACTTGGAGCCAAATGAAAAAGAGAGAGTGGCGGCTTGTCCCTAAAGCCTGACGCACTCTACGCCACGTTCCTGCATGGGCCGACTGAGCACTGTAAATATATGGAGAGATGGGGGGAATGGAATGTGTGGGGGAGGGGTGATGAGTTGAGTGTGAGAGAGAGAGAGAGAGAGAGGAGAGCGAGGAGGAGAGAGAGAGAGGAGAGAGAGAGGAGAGAGAGAGAGAGAGAGAGAGAGAGAGAGAGAGAGAGAGAGAGAGAGAGAGCGAGAGAGAGGAGAGAGAGAGAGAGAAGAGAGGAGAGAGAGAGAGAGAGAGAGAGAGAGAGAGAAGGACAATCGTGAGAGACGGTGGCAAACAATTGGTGATTCGCCCCATCCGGCTGGGCCGTGGGTGACTTACATCTGCTGCATGGGAGGGAAGAGAGGAGGGAGGGAGTGGGAAGAGAGAGAGCAAGAGAGAGAAGGAGAATCTAATCTATTCTCTGTATCTCAAGCTTTTGTTGACGGCCCGCTCATGCAGCCTTGAGATTTCCACAACTTGATGGTTTGTGGAATAAGAAAGGGGAGGAATAGTATATTTTCTCTCCAACCCAGAATATAACCAGTACAGTAAGTGACAATGTTTTGAAAGCAGTTGTTTCCATTGTTTGACCAACAAAAAATGATATATTCGTTTATATTATGACGTTTTTTTAGGAACTTTTTTGATTGCCGTGTGGCAAAGTGTTCTCTCTCTCTTCCTCTCTCTCTCTCTCCTCTCTCTCTCTCTCTCTCTCTCTTCATCTCTCTCTCTCTCTCTCTGCATGTGCAATTCCTTTCACCACTTTCGTGGTTTGTCGCGACCCAGGAGATACATTTCACGTTACCATACCGATACAGCCCTTTAAAACTACCATAAAAGAGAACTTTCAGACCGGTTGCGATACCTCGCTATAATTACAGTAACAAATGAGACCATCGCTGAAACAATTGGTAGCGTCATTCTCGCGATAAGACCACATTTCCCATAAACTCTGTCGCTTCCTGTTGGAAAGACATTTCACCTGTTTGTTCTCACCCCCCAACATGGGATTTCCTTCAATAATGAGAGGAAGAGGGCGAACAGCCCTTGCTAACCGTGAACGTGGAGTTATTTATTTTGATATAGGACGTTTTGTGTTAAATTAAGCTATTTACATACACCTTTGACTACTCTACGCTTGAATATCCGGTTCTCTCTCTCTCTCTCTCTCTCTCTCTCTCTCTCTCTCTCTCTCTCTTTCTCTGTCTGTAGGGGGAGGGGGGTTGGCTAAGCGGAGGGGCCGGTCTGTTGGTGGCATGCAGGCTTGGCACTGTGCCATGCTGCGGGGGTCAGCGTGCTTGGGAACAGAGAGAGAGAGAGACGAGAGGAGAGAGAGAGAGAGAGAGAGAGAGAGAGAGAGGAGCGAGGAGAGAGAGAGAGAGGAGAGAGAGAGAGAGAGAGAGAGAGAGAGAGAGAGAGAGAGGAGGGATGGCATCTGTCTGGGCCAGGATGTAAAAGGGCGAAAGGGCTATAGGAGCTCAAGCTAAAGCTGTCCGCCATTCTGGCTGCCCACCAGGGTGGAGTTTTTTTAGGGGGGGGGGGGGGGGTAGCATCAGTCCCTGCATCAAAAGTCATGTTAAAAGTCATAATGGATTGGATTTTGTGTGTGAGCTTACTTTGAATATGTACATTTGTGATTCTTTTTCTTTTGTGAGTCCACACAAGTGTGTTTTTGATTTGTTGTGAACAGGGACCGAAAATAAACTATTCATTCCATAATTATCTGCAACATAACAGTCAGTCATTGCATCAAAGGCTTAGACAGTACAGCAGGGCGATATGGATATTTTTCTAGTTTTGGCGGTATAGCGGTATTAATTTTCAATACAAACTACAATTTGATACGACATGGTGTTATTTTCTTGTATCTTTTTTAAATACTGCTGCAATAATTTTTTTTTATTTAACTTATAAATATAGGCTATAGTACATATATATATTCTTTTTATGTACTTATCGTGGACGACAGTATAGTAAAAAATCTTATACCTTTGCATGGATCTATGATGTTATACCTTCATGTTAGATATACCTCTCAGCCCTACATTTTAGAGATAACAAATATCTTTGATCAAATAAATAACTACCTAAACAAGGCAGTGTATGTTCCATACTTAATCACGGAATGTGCCT